>NW_005871594.1:8011-103984 GCF_000147115.1 Myotis lucifugus | reverse complement strand
CCGCCCATCCCCTTTTCCCTGATACGAACCGCTTATGGCCTCCTCTTTTTTTCCCAGTGCGTGTTCGCTTTGACTCCAGTACTATCTTAAGACATCACGGTGGCCGAGGAGTTCCAGAAGGATGTAGGAGGGAGGAACGAAGGAAAGTCCGATGGACAGGAAGGAATAAGGAACGAACGAAGGAAGAAGGAAGGATGGATGGAAGGAAGTAAGGAAGGAAGGAAGGAAGGAAGGAAGGAAGGAAGGAGGGAAGGAGGGAGGGAGGGAAGGAAGGAAGGAGGGAAAGAAGGGGCCTATGTCCTGGAACTACCATCCCAGAAAAGCCCCCCAGGGGTGCAGGGACCAGCAGCATGAGCACTGGGCGTTGTATGAGTGAGAAATAAACATCCGTCCATGTTTCAAATAAACCAGAGAAGTAGGGAGCGCAGTACAACAACCCACTTGGTCCGCCCATCGTTCAGCTTTGACATTATCGTGTCCCCAGTCTTCCTTCATTCCCGACTCTCGCCTTATTTCCAAAATTGTTTGCTGGAGTTTGGTTTTTTTAAGGTTTTTATTGGTTTTTAGAGAGAGAGGAAAGGAGAGGGGTAGAGAGATAGAAACATCGATGAGAGAGGAACATCATGGATCGGCTGCTTCCTGCACGCACCCCCACTGGGGATGGAGCCCGCAACCCCGGCCTGTGCCCTGACCAGGAATTCAACCGGCCACCTCTTGGTTCCTGGGTCGGCGTTCAACCGCTGAGCCACACCAGCCGGACGGTTGCTGGAGCTTTTACAGTAATTCCCAGACATGCAAAAAGACACAACAAAATGAAATTCCACACACCCTCTGGCCATTTGCCGGGCAGCTGGCCCTGACTACCCGGTGGACACTCGGCCCCTGGCTGTGGAAATGAGCTGAACGGACCTGTTTTTCTGACCGCAGCGCAGATGAATGTGTCTGGGCCTGGAGCAGCGTGAAACCAAGTCTCTTCTCTCTCTGAGAAGTAGTTCTCTTTGTTCTCTGGCCCAGCTGCACCCAGCCGCACCCACCCACCCCGGCCCCTGCCTCCCACTTCCTCCTCCCTCCAGGCCCTGGGCTGCCAGGAGGGCAAGCAGACCGTAGGCGGGATCAGGATTCGAGGGCTTTCCGGCCGCTTGGGTGAGGCCGGGTGTGGCGGGGCGAGGCTGGAACGGAGCAGGCCGAGGATGGATGCTGGAAACCCAGAGCTTAGCAGCAGGGGCTGGGCTGGGGGAGCGAAGCCTGGGGGCCTTTCGGCTTGGCCTGTGTTCATGACCCTGAAGCACAGAGGAGGATGGAGGTTTGTGGTCAGACCTGGGGGTGGGGGTTGAGTCCACTCAGAACGTCTGTGTGATGGAGCCCGGGGGGCCAGTCTGTGCCTGGTGCGGGGATGCAGGGTGGGCCGGAGCCCGGCTTAGCCACTCCGGCTGTGGCCTGGGGCAGAGACCCTTCCCCCTCTGAGCCTCAGCCCCCCCTATTGACGATGAGGATGGAAATGTCCACCTCCCTAGGCCCGGGGGACACCGGCCGCGATGGGAGCCTGGCACCCCGTCTGGATGACGCACAGAGGTGACGATTGATCTGTTAACAACAGCGATAAGGACAGGGAGCGGGAGCGGGCACCCATCCAGGGATTGGTTCCGGGCGGGAGGGTGCCGAGCTCCACCCTTGTGGGAGCAGTTTCCAGACCAGGAGAAACGGAGAAGGCGGGAGCCAAATGGCTTTCTCCGGGAGTGGCCAGATCAGAGGGGCGAGGGTGGGTGGGATCCTGCCCTCAGGGGCTCTGTCCTGGGAGGGGCTGGGCCGGCCACAGAGTGCTTCCTCCCTTGGAGACGGCCTCCCAGCTGTCAGGAAGAAACAGCTGCGGCCCCACGGGGAGAAGGGCAAGACACGATGGCGAACAGAACCCCCAGGCAGGTTCTCCCGGGAGGGATAGACGGGGTTCAAAGGACTGGGGTCCTGGCTGTGTGACCAAAGGGGTTAGTGATGCTCACCCCACAAGGCTGTGGTGAGAAGAAGAAAAGATAATGGTCCAAACGGCCTTGCCCGGTGCCTGGCACACAGGAAGCAGCCACTAAAAGGCCATTGCAAAACACTCATTGAGACTCCGCTCCTCCTCTCAGGCCACTGCTAAGTGTTCGAGGTGCCCCGTCCCCTCTTCTCTTCCCGTGTTGACTCTCTGCGTGGGCCACCCACCTCCACAGCATCAAACCCACTTCCAGGACATCGCCATGTAGATGGCATTCGAAGCTATGGTGCCCGTGCTATTGTTGGCCACGGATTCTTTTTAAAAAAATATATATTTTTATTGATTTCAGAGAGGAAGGGAGAGGGAGAGAGATAGAAACATCAATGATGAGAGAGCATCATGGATCAGCTGCCTCCTGCACGCCCCACACTGGGGATGGAGCCCACAACCCGGGCATGTGCCCTGACTGGGAAGCGAACCGTGACCTCCTGGTTCATAGGTTGATGCTCAGCCAGTGAGCCAGGCCGGCTGGGCGGTCACGGATTCTTTTTTTAAAAAATATATTTTATTGATTTTTTTAGAGAGAGGAAGGGAGAGGGATAGAGAGTTAGAAACATCGATGAGAGAGAAACATCGATCAGCTGCCTCCTGCACACTCCCCACTGGGGATGTGCCCACAACCAAGGTACGTGCCCTTGACTGGAATCGAACCTGGGACCCTTGAGGCCGACACTCTATCCACTGAGCCAAACCGGTTAGGGCAAGGTCACGGATTCTTGATGTCCCCCTAAGCTGCACCCCCACCCCCAGCCTCTCCCATCCTGGGAAGAACCTCCAAGCAACTTGATTATTCCCTCCCTCAGCCCCCAAGTCCTTGCCATCTCCCCGCACCTCCACTGCCACCCCATGGTCCACGCTGCCTTTCCCTCCGGCTCTGCTGCGCAGCCCCTCCCCACGCCCCCTGCCCCTCCCTGGCCTCCCCTGCAGCCAGCTCTCGGCACAGCAGCCTCCCCTTTTCCTTTTAGCTCTTTATTTTGACATAAATCCTAGATTTACAGAAAAATTGTAAGAACAATACAAAGATTTTTCGTGTGCTCTTCAGTTCCCCATATTTATTCATCATTCTTGTCACACAGACACACACACACACACACACACACTTTTTTTTCTTAAAAATATGAGAGCACGTTGCAGACACAGTGTCCCTTTGTTGTAGGAGGCGGGGAACAGCACTGGGGGTGAGCCTCAGTGGAATCAGGGCCAGATCGGGGGGCCAGCCACCCTCCGGGACCCTAGGAAAGAAATTCAGAGCCAAGACCTCACCACTGTAAAGAGAAACATCCCTATATAATAAAAGGCTAATATGCAAATTGCCCCCTCAACCAGGAGTTCAACCAGGAGTTCCTATCAGGGGGGTGGGGCTGTCTGGCCAACCGCCTGAGGCCACCTCCCTCCCCAACTGACCCTGTCCCCGATTGCCCTTCACCTCAACACCCGATTGGGGTTGGTCAAGCCGGGACCCCCCCCATGCACAAATTTCTGCCACCAGGGCCTCTTGTTTACTTAGAAAATTTCAGAGGAAGAAAGAAGCAAATTCCCAGGAAGAAATGGGGATTAGGACAAGTTCTAAGAGGTAAAGGAGGGGGCCCCTTTGGAGCTTTGGGAGTGAGGGGGGTTGATGGTTAATTTGCCTTGGGGGAGGGGGGAGGGGGAAGAGAAAGGGGGAAGGGGAAGGGGGAAGGAAAAGAAGAAAGGCACCGAGGGAGGGGAGTGCTCCCGGGGAGGGAGAGGCACTGAGTCCTCCATCCTAAGGGTTTTAAGGCAGGAGATTTGAGGCGAGGTCCCAGGGGAAGATCTTAATAGAATATTCAACAGCTTTCTAGGTGTGTCCTTTCAGGGCCTAGGTCTCCACTGACTGACTGGTTAGGGCCAGGGCAAGGGGTCACTATTCAGTGCAGCTGGTCCTGAGGGCAGCCATGGCATTGCTTGTCTGGTTTTGCAGCGTTTCCGGGCCTGGAGCTGAACTACAACTGAGGCCTAGATGTTACCTCCAGGAGGAAAGGTCAGGGGTCCAAATGCCTGACCAGCGATCTGCTAGGGGAGGAAGAGTCACCCTGGGGGCGAGGTCCCCCCTACAACTGTGCTTTGCTGGGCACCCAGAGCTTTCCACCTGGCGACCTTCTTACCTGGCCCATAGCCCTTACTCTGCTCATGGGCCCACCACACCTTTACCCCTAAGCATCCCAGTGGGCATTTCCTATAAATTGGGGCTCCCTCTCACCTCACTGCAGGATGATGGTCAAAAGCTACCGCTACAGTACTGCTATGGAATCTACAGACCTCATTCGCATTCTGCCTACCGTCTCAAGAGAAAGGTCTAGAACATGCACTGCATTCCGTGGTCACTTTAGTCCCCTTTCACGTGGACCGCTCTTAGTCTGTCTTTGTCCGCCATGACCTTGGCGTTCCTGAGAAGTCCGGTCCGGTTATTTTGGGGCAGGTCCCTCAGGTGGGGCTCATCTTATATTTCCTGCCACAGGGAGCTTTTACAAAGCACATGTCTCCCCACTCTGGGCCTCCGTGGCTGTCCTTGCACCCGGAGAAAAGGCATCCTCCCCGCCAGGCCTCTACATCTCAGCCGCTGCCTGCCTTCCCCCAGCGCACCCTCTGCCCATCCATCGCTCCAGCATCCTGACTCCGTCCTCAGACACACCTCCCTGTTTGCGTCCTACCTCCCCAGCCCAGCACGCTCCTCTCTGCCCCCTTTTCCTGCTACGCTTTCTCCACAGTCCCACCTGCCATGCGGTTGTACACCGTGTCTTCTGCCGCTAGAACGTAGGCCCTGGGAAGGCAGGGATTAGGCTGGTCGTGGCTGCCACTGTACCCAGCACCATGAGCGATGGCCCAGTCGGTGGGCGACCGTAGGCTACTTGGAACCAGGTGGCGGGAGTCGGGTGCCTGCGGTCTACAGGGCTTGTCTGGGATGCTGACTGCCAGCGCCAGGGACCCTGGGGCCTTTGAGGCCGGTGGGATGTTGCAGTTCCTCTCCATGGAACTGGGGCGAGGGAGCACTGGCTGGTGGGAGCAGGCTGCCCTCCATAGCCCATTGTCGGACAATGCAGAACGAGATTGTGGGCCCTCTGACAGCTCTGCCTGCTGCAACCGTCTGCCTCCCAACCCACACTGTTCCCACCGTTCCCACCGCGATGCGCGCTTCCCCGGACAACTTGGCATCCTCCGCCTGAATCTGACGTGTGGCAGCGGCTCCTGCCGGCTGCGGCCCAGCTCCTGCCACGGCTCAGTAATTTCTGTGGCAGCTCCGGGGGGGGGGGGGGGGGCAGGGCAACAGCACGGATGCCAGGTTTAGGAGGACTCTCATCCCGAGTCTCAGCAGCTCCTGAAGGAAGGACATGAGTGCGAGTAGGTCCCGGGCAAGGCCCGGAGCTCGCAATAACACTTCTTTTTAAAAAATATATCATTTTATTGATTTCATAGAGGCAGGGAGAGGGAGAGAGAGATAGAAACATCAATGATGAGAGCGAACCATTGATCGTCTGCTTCCTGCACGCCCTCTACTGGGGATCGAGCCCGCAACCTGGACATGTGCCCTGACCAGGAATCGAACCGTGAGCTCCTGGTTGGTTCATAAGCCGATGCTCAACCACTGAGCCCCGCCCGTCGGGCTCAATAACACGTCTTTGCAAGGTTCCCTGCCTGAGCTTCCTTCTGGGAAAAGCCACCTCCCAGGCCAGCTGCCTGCTCTCCCCATTGTCCCCCCTCTTTGGGGCCAGCTCCGAGGCCCATAATGAAGCCCCTGGTGGCTCCTGCACGGGGCAGGCAGAGGCAAGCTGCTCGGGGCATAGCGGACCCCAGGGAGCTCGGCCCCTGGGCACGTGGGGAGCAGCGGAGGCGGCTGTTTCGCACCCTGTCACAATGGAGGTGGCAGTTTCCTTTTTGGGGACTGGCTCCGTGACCTACTTCCTGCTGCCAGGGTGCTGCCTCAGCACTGGGAGGCAGCGGGCAGGCGAGGGATGCGTTCCTCCCCGGACAGAGCAGGAAAGGGAAGGTCCTTCTCCAGGTGCTCCACACAGTCCCCCCTAAGACCCCCTTCAGCTTGTCATCTGGAAACCCCTCCCAGCTGGGGGCGCCCCCTGGCAGCCCTCCCCCAGCCCCCATGCTGAGCCGCCCTTGCTGGGGCGAGGTCGCAGCCTTTCCGGTTGGCACTGGCTTCTATATCTGGACGGGTCGAGGCTCTGCCCATGGTAATGAGGGACCAGGGCAAGGAGGGGAACTTCTGAGGCCAGGACGGGCCTCAATTTGAGGCTTCCCCGACCACTCCTTGCCAAGGGCGGGCCAGCGCCAAGGGATGGGGTGATGCGGACGGAGCAAGAGAGGAGAGAACAGGGCCCTCCCCGCCTCCTGGCCTGAGCTGTCCGGCCCAATGTGTCAGTGCTGGGGACCTTCTTGGGCTGTCCTGTGGGCGGGGTGGCCACGTCCAGTGTCACATGACCCTTACTCCCAGCTGGCCGACACACCGCAAGCTGGGGGCCATGCAGGCCACAGGCCGCGGAACTGAGGGCGTTGAGGACCGTTTCCACTCAAGTGCGTGGAGTAAGGGGCCCCCATGAACACCTGCAAGGAGATGATACAGTTAAGTCAACTTGGAATGGGTGTTTGATGGGACCTGGATCTCCCATCAATAGCTCCAACTCAGTCCCCCATAGTGGCCGCACGCACCCTCACCTGGGTCTGCTGTGGCCACATCTGCGCAGGTTAGGGATTCGTACAGGTGAGCACTTGCACGCAGATCACCTGCCGGCCACTTCCTGACGCTGCAAGTGGTAAAAGTGGAAGTGGCTGCAACGTTTTACTTGACCTAGTGCCATGGTCGGCAAACCGAGGCTCGAGAACCACATGCGGCTCTTTGGCCCCTTGAGTGTGGCTCTTCCACAAAATACCACGTGCGGGCGCGCACGTACAGTGCGATCGAAACTTCCTGGCCCATGTGCAGAAGTCAGTATTTTGTGGAAGAGCCGGTATTTTGTGGAAGAGCCACACTCAAGGGGCCAAAGAGCTGCATGCTGTGGTTTGCCGAGCCGCAGTTTGCCGACCACTGAAGTGGTTCTTGCGGAATGAAGGTGAGGCGTGAATTTCCTCCTCCCTCCTTCCCTCTCCTCCTTATATTGTCCACACGAGGCTCTTCTGTTGCAAACCACAGAGATAAACCTTGGCTTGCTGAAGCAGAAAAGGGGTTTCTCGCAAGGATACGGGTAGGCCGCCTGCAGAATGGCACAGATGGACCATCCCAAGGGCGCGGCCGATTAGGGCGTGGCTGCTGCCCTGACTGCACGGGGCGCTGGACTGCCGGGCTCTCAACTCCATGCCACTGCCGCCCAGCACTCGAATCCCCGGTGCCACCACCCTGGTGATGAGATGAAGTCGGAAGGACTTCTGGTCCCTGTCCCTCACTCAGACCTTTGCTCCAGGTGGGGTCATCGGACAGGCTGGTGGAGCTGTAGGGGCCGGGAAACACATGTGGGGGGCTTTCGGCTTCTGTAGAGAGAGGTGGGGCTCACAGGACCACATGGTGGCCATGTCTCCAAACCCAGGAAGGAGGCTCAGGTGCCGGGCAGCCAACAACGTGATGAAGACACGCTGCAGGGTCACCCATCCAGTGCTGGGCACTGAGGGGAGGGGACAGTCAGGCCCGGCCCCCGCCATCCGATGGGACAACAGAGGCATGAAAAATGGCAACATGGGGATCAAAGGGCCACAGTGTTAGCATAAAGGAGGAAACAGTGGATCTGGCCTCAGTTTCCCCACCTGTAATATGCGAGTGGTAGTGATAGTGCTTGTTTCATGTGGCTGTTTGAGGTTAAAGACAGTGAATGTAAAAATAGAACCAGAGACATAGAAACTTCGAACAGATCATCAAACCTCAGAGGGAAGGCAGGGGAGGGTGGGAGGTGGTGGGGGTCAGAGATCAACCAAAGGACTTGTATGCATGCATATAAACATAACCAATGGACACAGACAGTAGGGGAGTGAGAGCATGTGCTGGGGGCGGGGGGGAGCAGCCGGGGAGAGGTCAATGGAGGAAAAAGGAGACATATGTAATACTTTCAACAATAAAGAATTTAAGCTAAAAAAAAATAGTGTATGCAGCCTGGCTGGCGTGGCTCATTGGTTGAGGGTTGACCTATGAAGCAAGAGGTCATGATTTGATTCCCGGTCAGGGCACATGCCTGGGTTGTGGGCTCCATCCCCAGTAGGGGACGTGCAGGAGGCAGCCGATCAATGATTCTCTCTCATTATTGATGTTTCTATCTCGCTCTCCCTCTCCTTTCTTCTCTGAAATCAATAAAAAATATTTTAAAAAATAGTGAAGCCCTAGCTGGTTTGGCTCAGCGGATAGAGTATCAACCTGTGGACTGAAGGGTCCCCAGGTTCAATTCCAGTCAAGGGTACATGCCCGGGTTGCGGGCTTGATCCCCATTAGGGGGCGTGCAGGAGGCAGCTGATCAATGATTCTCATTATTGATGTTTCTACTATATCTCTCTCTCCCTCTCCCTTCCTCTCTGAAATCAATAAAAATATATATATTTAAAAAAGTGAATGTGAATCACCTTCTGTTGTACCGGCACCCGTAGAGCCCTGGACTGATTAATGGCAAGTGTCCTCATTAAAGAAGCAGTTCAGCCAAGTGGCCGATGGTGCTGTCACTCCTGCTCTGGGGTCCCAGCAGCCCCCCCAGTATCCTTCAGACGCAGGTTCCGAAGCCCGATTGAGCCTGAGAACAGTCTGGCACGTATTAGGTCGGGGCCTTGGGGGCTTCCTTTATTGCTCTGCGCCTCAGTTTCCCCGTCTGTACCACAGGCACGGACACAACTTCACAGGGTTGCTGTGAAGAGGACGGAAGTAGCACATAAAGGTTTCTAATGAGCAGGGCCTGGCACATCGTTCCCATCTGAATAAGTGTTAGTGATTTTTATTAGTCAGAGGGCCCTGGTGGCACGGAGCCCTGACGAACTCCAGAGCCCGGTTCCCGATGGAGACACGGCTCACCTGGGACAGCTAAGGAACCAAGCGGTGCGGTTATTAAAGGCGCGGGAAGCTGTTCAGGCTCTCCTTCAGCAGCCCCCACATCACGGGCCAGAGCCTCAAGTTCACAGGCCGGTGAGTTCAGCGCTCTCGCGATGTTGCCATCTCTCGGCCGAGTTCCTACTGGTCCCCAAGTCCCTGTTCCTGCATCGAGCCTGCATCCTTTGGCCTCATCATAATTTTCCAGGTACATCCAGGCTCGCTCAGGATTCTGAACCCCACGGACGCCCTGTAGGGGGGCCGATGGGAGTGTGGGCAGTGTCTCCTGCTTTCCCTCCCAAGTCTTCCCTTGGAGCAGGCTGCCACCCACCCCGCCTCCTAGGACAACGGTTCCCAGCCGGGCGTGATCCCGCCTCCCAGGGGACCTTTGGCCAGGTCTGGGCCACATGCGGGAGGGGCAGGGGCGAGGATGCTGCTAAACATCCTACAATGCACAGCACCGCTCTGCACATCCAAAAACTTCCCAGCCCCATAGAGAATTTTCCAGTGCCGAGGTTCAAGATTCCATTCCAGGAATTTTGCTGAATAAAATGGTCTATATCTTCAACAAAAACAGAAAGAAGGAAGCAAAAACCCCAAATCTCACTACCCAGAGACAACAGCAGTCTGCATTTTGGTGATCTTCCCTGCAGCGTTCTCTCGCTGCACATTTCGGCGTACGTTTATGGACGCGCACAATCTGCTCGAACGACGCTATGGCTATACGTGCTGTTCTGCAACCGCCACCCCCCTTTTTTCACTCAGCAACATACCCCGGGCATCTTTCCACTGTCAACACATGTAGATTTGCAGCATCCCTTTTAGACGTCAGTGTGGCATTCCATAGTAGGGGTGTAACACTTTATTTAGACAACCCCTTATTGATGGGATATTTAGATCATTTCCAGTATTTTGCTATTATAAACACGGCTGTGATGAATGGCCTTGTATATACATCTTAGTGTGCTTGTCTGAGCAAATCCTTAAGATAAATTCTAAGAGTGGAGTTGCTGAGCGGAGAACAACATGCCCTTTTAGGACGTTTGATACTCCATGCCACTTGAAGAGGAACATTAATTTACACCGTGTCTGGCAGGGCCCAGGAGTGCCCATTGCGCTGCCCCTTCGCCCACTCTGGATATTATTAATGGTCTTCACCTGCAGGAGGATTTTCGTAAGCGCCCGCAGAGAATAGCCAGGAGTGCTCACAGCTAAGCGCGGACGGTTCTCCTTGGCGGTTGAATGCTGGGAGTTGATGTAACCCTGCTGGAGCTCAATGTTGTCTCCTCTCCCGGCCCCCCACCCCCCACCTTCCAACCCCCATCCTTGTGGAGTCCTCAGACAGGCCAGGGCGGGTGAGGGGAACTTGGGGGACAGACAGGGGCTCCCCCACCCTGTGGTTCTCTCCTTTGGTTGGAAACGCTCCTTGGTCTCCCTTTCGCCACGCTCCCTGATTTGTAAGGACTCAGGCGTGTGATCCCGTCAGGCCTTGACCTAAAGCCACATGCGCTTTATGCTCGAACTGGGGCCTTCTCTGCTCCTAGTGAGGGCGAACCCAGTAACAGCTCATATGGACGGAGCGGTTCCGCATTTAGCGTCTGTGGCTTTCTTTTGTTCGGGATTTACATTATTCCTCTAAGCAGCCCCTCGAAGAAGCAGTTTTTATTAACCTCACCCCGACTTTTCTCACTGCAGCGCCTGAGGCTCAGAAAGAGAACATGATTGCCCAGGTCCCACTGCCCGTGAGTGGCGAGGCGGGGATTGGAACCCAGGCCTGCTATCCTCAGATGTACCTGGGATTTGTCTTCACCGGGCGTAGTAAGAAATGCAGACACAGAAACCATTGTCATGAAAGAAGCAGTTTACGCTCCCAGATCCCTGGACACAGCAGGGGCTGCCCGCCATGCCGGCTGCGTGGGGAAGCACCAGGTGGTCAGCAGGCAGAAGGAGCAGGGGAACGGCGGGGTGAAGCCTTTACTCCCCAGCAACCCCCCAGAGCAAAGGCTGTAGCATGTATGTACCGCATGTTAGGATGCGTGGGGTTTCATGTTTCTGAAATCAGGATGCTCCCTGCAGTCGAATGCTTATTGCATGTTACCAGGCACAGAGCGTATTTGTTAAAAGAGGGATCTCTTGTTGGGTGACTGCAGTTCAAATCTCGGTCCCAGCAGTTCGTAGCAGGATGATCACGTCATGTCACCTTCCTGCAAAGTGGTGCTGGTCACTGTATCCATGCTCACCCGGTGGTTATGAGGAATCGGTGAGAAAATGGCTCCGATTGTACCCAGGGCCCGAAACACAGGAAAGGCTCAGTAATTACCAGCTGTGGTTTTCACTTGTAGCTCCTAAAGCCAACACCAAACAATCGGTGGTAGAGTCAGGGGTCCTGACTGGAAGCCACGGACATGGACTTTTATAGAGAAAGGGGGCCCTCAGGGGAAGAATTAGGGCTCACAGAAGTGAGGGGAGACGGTTCTCCTGACATGCCCATCCCATCCCAGGGCGGTCGGTGGCAGCAGCTGGCAGGTGAGAAAGGGGGTGAGTGGGAAGGGCAGAGAATGAATGGCCCGCCTCACCTCCTCACAGCAGGCAGGCAGCTTTCCTGCAGCGAGCACTGGCCTTCTGCCAAGCCCCCCACAAACTGTGCAGGGCCCCAGTTTGAAACCAGGCTCTGGTTGGGGCTCGTGGGTGAATGCAGGGGAGGCCAGGAGAGCCCGTGCCATGCAGAAGCTCAGATTCCCTGTAAGACCCTGGCATCGGAAAGCGAGCTACGCAATGAAGGGAGGCAGAGAGGGTAAAGACTGATCTCTATTGAGCACCACGTGTGGGGCTTCATTTTACAAATGAAGACATTGGAGCTCAAAGCCGTTAAGCAGATTTGAACTTGGGCCTTTGCTATTCAAGGGCACACAGAGGAGGCAGCCGCTAGGGCTGACGTGGGGAAAGTGGGGTTGGAGGCCATGTGCCGATAAGAGAAGGACATTCCAGAAACATGAGCCAGCGCTTTTAAAGGCTGTGTATCTGTGTGGGTGCAAGACACTGCTGTTTGTATAGCTGCTAATTAGCACGCACTTGACATGTATGTAATCCTCACAGCTTGTTATATATTATTGTTTGGGTTTTTATAGAGGGGCCTGAGGCTCAGGGAGGTGTGGCCCTCAGACCCACCGACAGTAGAGAAGCCAGAACTAGAACCCAGGTCTGGCTCATCCCCAACGGTGTTCTTCCCACCACACCAGCCCTGTGGCCGGAAATGAACAGCAATGGGACCCGCCCCCCTGCTCGCGACCTGCCAGTCAATATACTGACCCTCCCTCCCACAACGATTGGCTCAGATGTGAGCATGTGACCCATGCTAGTCCAATCAGAGTGAGATCTGGGCTTTGAAAAGGTGCTTCTTTGGAAAGAGGCTTTATTCCTGCCTGCCCTGAACTGGGAGGGCTGGGGCTGAAGATTTGGTCGGGGAGGAAATGGCTCCGACTGTGACGATGGTCTTGAGCTGCCAGGGCTGCAGATGTGGGGGTGGAAGAACCAATGTACCCAACGCATGGGAAGGGGGTGGGGGGCTAACTTGGCACCTGGTGGCCCCAGTGACCCTCCCTGAGCCTGGCAAGCAGAGCCCATCTGTGTGTGGGGAGACCAAGTGTTCTGTTTCCCAAGGACCATGCAATACGAGACCGGGAGAAGCAGCACTGCCTGTACTTTCCCTAACAACCGCCAGCCAGTGTCCCACGTGGGTCATCAGGCGACTGCGTCTAATGTCACAGTAATAAATAGGAGGCTGAGACTGCAGTCAGAGCAGCGTGGAGTCCTCGTGGGGCGGCGCGGGGCCTGCACCCTCAATAAGGACGCGTTCTTTCCGGGTGGCCAGCCTGCCAGGCTCGCTCCAGGCTCCCACCTCGGCTCACCCCGTTCTCCACCTGACATGCTCTTGCCACTGCATCATCCGGGTCTCAGCGAAGGTGCCTCTTGTCTGGGAGGCCTCCCTTGGGCCCCAAGGCTGGGCTGGAAGTCTCCACCCACATCCCCTGGGTTCCCTCTACCAAGCAGAGGTCAGCCTGCCATGCAGCCCGGCTGGAGCTGCTCAAGGTCAAGGACGCCTGCCTTTGAGGTCTGGCCTATGACCATCGCAGTCACACGGGACTCTGTGCTCGGAAGAGCCCTGCGCTGCGGCTTTAATGCCCTGTGGTCTCCGTCTTGGAATCCATATTGATTGATATAAGGAAAAACAAAAAACAAAGATACAATCTATCTATATTGATTTCAGAGGGGAAGGGAGAGGGAGAGAGAGAAGAAACATCAATGATGAGAATCATTGATGGGCTGCCTCCTGCATGCCCCCTACTGGGGATCGAGCTTGCAACCCAGGCATGTGGCCTTGACCGGAATCGAACCCAGGACCCTTCAGTCCGCAGGCCGACGCTCTATCCACTGAGCCAAACCGGCTAGGGCTGATTGTATCTTTGAATGTGTGGTTTGTAAGTGAAGTGCAGGGGACGAGGGGGCATGTACCAGAGCTCATGTGCAGTTCCACCTTCAGTCACCTTCTCAGGAGGGGTTCTTGGGCACTTCCTCCTCAGCCCCATGGTGCCCAGGACACTCCAGGACACTGCCCAGCCTCCCCCTCTCACCCCTGCCCTCTTGGTGGTATCTTGCAGTGGGCATGGTCTCCACCCTGGGTTAAGCACAACAGTAGTCTGGTCAGTGGCTGTGTCTCAACAAGGTTAGCCTGATCCTCAAGGATTGCACCTCTGCTGTGGGGTCGGGCAGTGGACTGTGAGAAGGAGAGATGCCCGGCTGGATGTCACCAGAGCCAAATAAGGATGCAGGCGCCTGTGAGTTCCTGTGCTCGCCCTGCTGGTACCCCTGACCCAGAGCGCTCCGCAGCTGGCTCAGTGCCCGGGGGAGCAGAGGGTGAGTGTGTGGGGGGAGGGCTCAGAATCCTCTTTTTCTGCTTTCAACCTCCGTGTGTGACTTGTTGATCTCTGTGGCTCGCTCCAGGCACCCTCCTGGGATGAGCCACAAAATACAAATGATGTAATTGCAGTGATTTTATTCAAACGTTAATGCCCTGGTGTATACATTTAAAACCGGAGGCACACGTTATAAAGATGAACAGCAAATTCATGCTAATAATTTAAAATGTGCATTTCTTAAAAATTTGCACATTTCTTCACTGAGGGTGACACCAAACAGCAAATGAAAAGCACCGTAATATGTCAAGAGAGAGACCACGAAGAAAGAAGAGACTGACTATGTGCCTTTCTTTAACAGGACCTTTTTCCTGCTCTTTAAACAAGGAGCTGTGCGTTTTCGTCTTGCACTGGCTCTGCCCCGGCTCATGTTTGCGGAATGAAAGGCTAAATAAATAAGCGTTTTTATTAAAAAGTGGGACACACTCATTATCTCCTATTTCCGACGAGGCGGGGTGCCAGCGGGGTTGCCGGCAGGTTGTGCGACGCGAGGAGATCTGAATAAGAGGAGTGCTCCGGAGTCCTGGCTGCCTATTGTGGCTTCATCCGCCACCTGTCTGCAGCCAGCGCCGTTTTCTCGGCAGCCGCGTTCCCATCTCGCTGCACACCCGGCTCTGGTCCTGCCGGCGTAGCCTGTATCAGACGAATCCTTCCTCTCACGGCAATGATAAACTCCGGACAAATTTTCGAGCAACTATTCAAAGATGCCAGAGAGCAAACAAAAGCAAACAAAAACTAAGGGATCTCAACCCATGAAAACGGCAAACCTACTGCCCGAGACCCGCACGCGCGCACACGCGCCTGCATTGCAGAGGGACACAGCTTGTGGCAGGAAGACACGCGTCCATCCTGTGGAGCAGACGCCCAGTGCATTTTGTTGTCAAATGAATGTTTTGTTTGGTGCGCATCTCTAAGTCAGGTTTATTGAAGCATAATGTATATAAAGTAAAATTCACACTTTTGTACCATTTGATGAGTTTTGATACGCGTCTATAGTTGGGTAACCTCTGCTACACAACGGCCATCACCCGCAAAGCCTCAGGGGCTGGCGTTGTCCAGTGAGAACGGGCTCTAGGTTAGAACACGGCTAATACTGGGGTGGTCGGGTTGTGTGGCTGTCTGTCTTCTGCGCACACAGTAGGATTGCGTGTTCGGCCTCCCTGTGATTGGATGGGGCCACATGGCTCGTGGTGGCTGATGAGCTGGGAATGCCAGCAGAAGTGTCCCATGTCACCTTTAGGCACTTAATCACTCAGATCCAATCTAACCTCTTTGTGTCTTGGCCGTCTCGCCTCTGATTCCCACATTTGCTCCGTACCCAGAGCTGGGGTGCTCTCCCCGGGGCCAGGACGAGGGTGACTTAAGTGAGGTGCTGAGGGCCTTCTCTCCCTACTTTACGGGGGCAAAAACCAAGGGGTTGCCCCTGGTCCAGGGTGGCTGGTAACTGCTTTGTCTCCACACCCCTAACTGCCCACGCCGTGGAGAGGCCACGGGCCGTGGAGAGGCCACGGGCCTGGAGAGGCCACGGGCCTGCTGGCGTTCGGCGGGCCCGCTGCTCCCCGCCTGTGCTTGTGGCAGGACGGCGAGGGCGGCAGCTGGGCTCCGCGGGCCAGGTGGCTGAGGGGCGAGCCTGTCCCCTGGGCATTGCAGCCACTCTGGTTACCCTCTTGGATTTCCTCGCTCGCCAGGTTCCGCACTGGGTGGGCGTTGGGGGCTGGAGATGCATGCAGAGCCGGCACTGCGCCCTGCTGCTCCCAGGCCCAGGGTGCGGCCGAGCTGGGGGGCCCTGACCGAGGCCACCATGGAGAGAGCGTGTCTCCAGAGACCCTGTATCCAGAGACCCTCTCTCCAGAGGCCACGGGTGGGTCTCGAGGCCCTGTCCCTGAGGAGTGGGCTGAAGACCAGGAGCTGCCATCGGCCGCAAGGTAGGAGAGGCCTCCCCGGCCCAGCGAGCCCTCCCCGCACACACCCTGGGGGGGAATAGTGGGGGGCTCTCTGGGGGCCAAGAGAGGGACCACTTGTTTAACTCCACCTGCCCCGCCCTGCACGTGGAGCCGGCTCTGCCTCGGCCTGGCCTGTGCTGAAGCCTCTGCCCATCTCAATAGAGTCACCAACCGGGTCCCTGGGCTGAGCAGGAAACAAGGGATGCTGAGGGGGAGGCCAACCAGCAGGGGTTAGGACATTCAAACCCTCCTTTTAAAAACAGGAGCACTGAACACTAAAAGGAAAAATTACGAACAAACAAACAAACAAACAGGTGCCCCAAACCAGATCTGTATTCCACAATTAAAATGTACTGTGTCTGTGTCCGCCTGCTGGGGCTGCCATAGCCAAGCACCTCGGCCGGGCGGCTGGAAGTTCAGAAATGGATTTTCTCACAGTCCCAGAGGCTGGAAGCACCGATCCAGGTCCATTTCTGGGGAGAGCCCGCGTCCTGGCTTGTAGACGGCCGCCTTCTCGCTGTGTCCCCCCTCCCCCCTGCGGCCTCTTCTCTGTGGACTCTCTGGTGTCTCTTATAAGGACACCAACCCTATGGGCTCAGGGCTCCACCCTATGACCTCATTTGGCCTGCAGCCCCTCGGCAGAGGCTAAACCAGAGGGGGTGTCAGAAGCAGAAAGGCCCGTCCGGGAGGCATTTCAATCATCCCCCAGAGAGACGTGCGCGCTTGGGCCAGGGTGGTGGACATGAAGGGGGGTGAGGTGGCCGGGTTCTGGACACATCTGGAAGGGAATTAGAAATGGGTGGGAGAGAAAAACCAAGGGTGGTCTCGAGGGTTGGCCTGAGTGGGAGTCCAAGCACCGTGGACCGGGACGGGGAAGGGTGTAGGAGGGGCAGGTCGGGCGGGCGTGGGGGTGAGACTGAGAGCTGAGCCTGGTGTATATCAAGTGTGAGTTGCTTATTAAACAACCAAGGAGGAATGTCCAGGGGAGCGATGGGACAGATGAGCCATTTTCAGGGGAGAGGTCCAGCCTAGAGGGCGAAGTGTGAGGGTCTCCATCCACGTCCTTTCTGTCCACCTGGGACAAGGGTGTCCTCTCCGCCCAGGAGGGCTCAGGGTGGCCGTCGTAAAGAGCGTGGTCCCTCTAACAACTGCCCTGCCCCAGGCCCGGGCTCAGCCCTGTGCGCACGTTCTGTCTGGTGTCCCCCACGCACTCCTGAGCCACCACTGTCCCGTCCCCATTCTGTAGAAGGAGACAGAGAGGCTCAGCAAAGAGAACTGAGCTGTCCAAGGTCATCAGGGAAGAAAAGGCCGAGCTGGGATTTGAACCCGGGTCTGCAGGGTCACCAGGGAACCTTCAAGGGTTAAGCTGGAGATGGACCGGCCAGTTAAATGCTTACCCCCTCGGGCTAGGAAGGTGGGTGCTACCATTTTCAAAGAACCCTGGCAGCAGATGCCCCTTCCGAATGGAGCCGGGCTCAGGAACCACCAGGTGGGGGATAGACAGCACGTGGCCAGGAAACCTTGAACTTGCTTTGGGCGTCCCCAAGGCTGATCACTCTGGGGAAACCGAGGCAGCACACCCACTGCGCTTCTTGGAAAGTTGGTCCTGGTCAGCTCTCTCCGTCGCCCTCCTAGCATTTAACGCAAGTCCCTTCCCCATGCACGGGAGGGGCGGGGGCCCGACGACGACGATGAATGTGGGCAGGCAGCCTCTGCTTTGTCCCGGTACCTTCACTCTCTGGGCCTTGCAGGTGCAAGGCTGCTGTACTGCCTGCTCTCGGAAGCTTTTACCTCCTAGCAAGGTAAGCTTCGTGGCTGCAGAGAGGACATGCAGGGGGGTTGGGGGAGGGGGTGGGGAGGTTGTGCAATGAGAACTTCTCTGTCTGGACCCTGTGTCTTGAACAGATGTGTGAGCCGGGGCTGTCCACCAAGAGTACCTGTCCTCCCCCTGAGCGCAGGGCTGCCATGCAGCCTCTAGCAGCTAGAAAGAGCCTGTATTTCTTCTTCTTCCTGCACGGCAGGAAGGCCTTTATTGTCTACTTTATTGTCTATTTGTTCCGCTAATCGTGGGCCATTAATAAAGGCCCCTGTTTGGATTTCACAAGTATATTTGAGTTCCCAAGCCTCTCAGGGCATTCCAGGAGCAAACACAAGCCCACACGTTCAGAACTCGCACTCCGGCGGGACGCGGGCAGGATTAAGCCGGAAGCTGCTAGGGATGGAAGTGTACAGAGCAAGCACCTGGCACGCAGTGAGGACCTACTGTGTGTTGGGGAAGTTGGCCAGAGCCCTGCTGTGGAGTCAGATAGAACTGTGCCCTGCTGACGGGCTGTGTGATTTGGGGCCAGGGACTCGCCTTTTCTGAGCCTGTTTCCTCAAGTGCACCGAATCGAGAATTGCATGCATTTGTGTGGTGTAATGTCTGCAGCGTGGCTGCGTGATCACCCCATTCCTTCCTCACTCTATGAGGTAGGGATTAGACATGCCCACTATACAGATGAGAATGCTGAGGCTCAGAGGTGAAGCCATGCAGCCAGGAAATTAGCTCAGCCGTGATCCAAAGTCCCTGCTAACGGCAATCTCTGCCTGGGACATCAGCCAGGTGAGCGGCTGGGCCTTCATAGCTGCTCAGGGATTGGAGCTAAGGGAGTGGTATAGCCTCACCCTCCTTGTTGATCAGGCTGGTGATGGCTGGTGGGCTGGGTAAGGGATGCGGGACTTCTCCGTGGACTCAGGGCCTGTCCCAAAGCGCAGGTGTAGGCCTGGTGGCAGCTCGGCCCCTGTGCCAACACCGCTTGCTGCTCTCAGCCTCAGGCTGGGTTTGGATGGCTCAGTTCCTCCCGGCACTCAGGGCACCGCCGGGCCCCTCGCCTGCCTCCCGGGCGGCCCATGCTGGTGGATAGGGATTTCCATGTATGGACTGGACGCGGCTCGTCCGGACTGCGGGCTGACTTTGCACACAGATGTCCTCTTCCCTCTCCCCGCCAGCTTCCTGGAAGACGGCCCATCTGATTTTTATAGGTGCTGTCACTTAATTAACCTTCACTGAGTTCTGACTCGGGCTCCGTGCGGGAGGGAGTCCCGAAGAGATTCCTCATTTCTGCCACTCGCTTGCCTACCTGATGGGTTTCACTCCCCGAACCTGTTTCCTCCCCTGTGAAGTGAGCATGATGACAATGGAAGGAGTCCAGGAGGTGACATTTCACTCCCCCCTGGGGAGGGTTAAAGGAGATCACACACACGGCCTGGCACCGTCTGGGGCGCATCTGTGAGGGAGAGCGAACCCCGCGAGGGCAGGCCCCGGTCTGCCTCGTTCCCTGCCGTTCCCCGGCGCCTCCAACAGGTCCTCACGGGGCTCGGTGAGCACGCATTAATAAATAGTTACAGCGATCGCCCGCTCTGGGGGCCTCCGCTTAGAGCTGCATCGCCCTGGGGGAGCTTCCTGGGAGAAAGGCAGATGGAACAGCTCACACGTGCGGATGCTGCCAGCGGGGAGCGTGGCGTTCAGTCAGCAGCCGGCCTTCAGGAGCGTCCTTGCTCTGGACGTGAGCTTCCCTGCCTGGGACGGGGTGTCCAAAGCAGGAAGGGGTGGCCAAGCTCGGTGCCTCGGTGTGCCAGGCCCCGCACCAGGCGTTTTATGCGCCGTAACTTCCTAACTCCTCTCACGCGGTCCTCAGAGGCAGGGTGTCCCCCACTTTGTAAAGGAGGAAACTGAGAACCAGGAGGGGACATGCGTGACTTGTCCAAGGTCACACAGCAGAGGCGAGGGTGGAAGCCAGGTGAAGGCCCTGGAGAGCCTCTGCTCTCTTCCTTGGGTGAAAGGACCTCCATTGGCCTTTGGGGAGGTCCCTTCCTCTGCGCATGTGACCCAGGCTTGGCCACTCACAGTGCCCACCCCTGGTGGCTGGTTCAGGAGTGGATGCTAGAGACAAGCAGGGCCTGGAGAGGACGGGCTCTGTCTGCCGGGGAACCGGGTGGGCCCGGGGGCTGTGGCCATCTTCCCCCTGGGGGTGGGCTCCTGAGGCTGGAGCCGGCACCGAGGCCAGCAGAGCTCCGGGTGCCGTTTCAGATGACGCGGTCGAGCCCCTGAGGCCAGCTCCCCCCTTGGGCTTTTCGGGCTTGGGAGCCAATGGATGCCGCTCTGGGTAAAGCCCGCCTGAGTCGGGCTCTGTCACTTGCAACCCAAACCATTTTGGCTGGTCTGATCTCGTGTGGGGGACCAGAGGCGCCCTGAGAAATGGCAACGCAGGAGGGGGGCGCGGCTGGCCTGGATGAATGCAGAGAGGCCTTCCTGGAGGAGAGGGCATCGGAACTGTGCTCGCAGGTCAGGGGAGTTCAACCAGACATAGAGGAGCTGCTTTGATCTGCTCTCTCCCCCTCCCCCTCCCCTCCCCCTCCCCCTTCCCCTCCTTTTCCCTCTACCCCTCCCCTTCCTTTTCCCTCTCCCCCTTCCAGGGGAGTTCAACCAGACATAGAGGAGCTGCTGTGATCTGCTCTCTCCCTCATCCTCTCCCTCTCCCCCTCCCCCTCCTTTTCCCTCTCCCCCTCCCTCTCCCTCTTCCTCTCCATCTCCCTCTCCATCGCTCTCTCACTTTCTCCTTGGGGCAGAGCCTGATGGTCACAGACAGTGGGGCAAAGGTCTTTTCCTTGCCTCACGATTTAGCCACCGAGGTAACACCCTATGAGTTAACTCTGAGCTGTGGGAGGAAAAGTGGTGTCTTCCCTCTTGGGCAGAGCTTTCTGTCCCAAGGAAGGGACCTGAGTGCGTTCTGAGAGGACCAGGAGGTGAGCGGGATATAGTGTCCACAAGATCTGGGAACCAGTTCCAGAACCGCCGTTTCTCATACTGGGGGGAACTGGGCATCGAAACCTCTCAGCCCAACTTCCCGGAGCCTCCGTTTTCACGGCTGTGAAATGGGCACATGGGAGTGTTCATAGGGTTGTGGGGATAGACAGGTATTGGTCATGTACTTAACAAACTGGAGGTCAGGCCAGAATGATGTGCGGTCTCCAGTCTTGAGGGCCTCCTACCTGGACAGGGGAGGAAAGGGCCTGGCACTGAAGGCATTTGAGCAGGAGAGGGGCTCCGTCATATTCGTGCTTTAAAGAGGACAGCCTGGCTTCTCTCGGGAGGAGGATGCGAAGGAGGCAAGAGAGCAGCTCAACTCACTTAACCGAGACTCTGTGCTCTTGGAGCAGCAGCTCGTGGGGCGGTGAAAAAACATGTCCCAGAGGCCCACGGCCTTGCCTCAAATTCCATCTCCTCTTCCGATTAGCTGTGTGATCTTGGTTACAGGTTCAACCTCTCTGTGCCTGGCTTCCTCACCTATAAAATGCGAGTCATCATAGTCCCTCACGGGGCTGTGGTGAAGATGAAACACGGTCATGTCAGAGAAGGACTGAGAGCAGGGCCCTGCACAGGGAAACACTCAATGCGTGTCAGTTATTATTACTGTTGCTGTTGTTGTCTGTGCCGTTTGGCCGCGTGCACCTCTCGGACCGGACGCTCCCCTGTTCTATGCTGGGTCTCCCGCAGCCTGGAGCCGCCTTGCCGTGTGCCCGTGGGCAAGGCCCTTGGCCACCAGAGGCTGGCGCTGCCGCTCTAACGCTTCCGCATCTGGGTCCCTCCTTGTGCAATGTGGCTCAGCTCAACGGTTTCCGCCCTGGGGTTCTGTGGGGATGCTCCTGGGAGGACCTTTATTTTCGTTTGTCTTATAGACTAAGATAGTTTTGCGATTTCATCTGAACAAAGGGATCCAGTGCTTTAACAAGAGCTTTAAAAAAGCTTCAGTACAAGTGGATGAGACGTTCCCTCAGGGCCTCCGGGAGAGGACGACTCTTGTTGCAGAACCCTAATGGGCGAGCGGTGGAAGTCGTCCATGATAAATGTCTCCCTCGAGTTTCCCGTGGGTAATCCCTGCCCCCATTAGGCCCGTAATGCCCGCGCCCAGGATATGTGATGCCTCCCAGCCGGGGCGGCGGGCCGTCCCCCAGGATTTATGAGTGGCTCCTGCTTTCCCTCACACCAGCGCTGCCCCTCGGTTCCTTCCATCTTTCCTAATAAGTCATCTTCCTCCTCCTTGGTAATCTCTCGCGCGTTTCCCTGGACTGCCTCCAGCTGGCCTGTGTGTGTGCAGCGGGCAGATGCCCGTCGGGGGAGTCCGGGGCTCCGTGGGAGAGGGGCCTCAGCTCCGATGGGATGCTGAGCTCACCTCAGAGCTGCGGCTCTCGAAGCTTCGGGGAGCGTCAGCATCCGCTGGAAAATGTGTTAAAAATGCAGTTTCTGGGCCTCAGCCTTTCTGACTCAGGGGCTGCCAGGGGGTCCAGGAATCTGAAGGTTTAAAGAACCCCACACGGGCCCCTGAAGGAGCAGAGACATTGCCCCACGCTTTAGATCAGCTGGAATCCACTCCCCCTTTCACTTCATTCATTCATTCATTCATTCATTCATTCATTCATTCGTTGAGCCAGCCAGCAGGAGCTTACTGAGTGCCACCCCTCCTGGGCATCATGCTGCGAATAGAGAGATAAGCCGGACTCTGACTCCCCCCTCGCCAAGCGCATGGTATGATCTGGGAGCCTCGGGCTCGATGTCTAACAGGACGAGGTATTAGAGGCCGCAGGTTAAAGAGGAGATGGCCCAGGCTTTGGAACGAGACAGACAAGCGGCTCGGTAACTCCGCGACCTCCCGTAAATGACTTCGCCTCTCGGAGTCGCGTTTTCCGCAACTGTAAACGGTAACAAAACAGCGAGTGCCGCTCGGGGCACTGGGAGGATTAAACAGGGTCGCGCCTGTGCGGCTCTTAGCGGATGCCCGGCACACGGGGGTCCTGTCAACGGCAATGATTTCGCTTTAGGTGGAATCTGCTTTTGCGATTTAGTTTCCCTTTAATCACCCGAGTCATTTCACTTCCAGGAAAACATATTCCTAAACTCCAGTTTCTGTATTTCTTTTCAGATCGAAGTCCCTTTCCCCCAGGATGCCCTGGGCTGGGGTGTGATTAGTTCTTCTCAAAACAAAGTCCATGGCCAAATCCACCCTTGGAGGATGGCTGAGAGGTGGGTTTGAATGCAGATGCTGGCTGTGTGACCACGGCCGGGCGAGCTATTTCACCTCTCTGAGCCTGAAGCCAGTGTCTACGTCATAGTCTCATTGAGGCACCCAATATACGTAGATATGCAAAGCTGACCTCGGCACACATGAGGCCATCATGAAATATTAGTTACCAGCACTAGCCATTCATGACTAGGCATTTAGCGAGCGCTTGCAATGTGTCACATGTTGGATCCCACACTAGGAATCGAGCAGTGAATCCCAAACAGGTCTAACAATGAGGGAATAGATAAATACAGAGATATGGTGGCATTCGTTACTTTGGAGACAAAGCAGGGTTGGATGGGGTACTAGGGCGGGGCGCTAGTCTAACCAGGATGCTCCAGGAAGTCCTTATTGAAAATATAGCGGTGCCTGGCTGGTGTGGCTCAGTGGTTAAGCATCGACCCATGAACCAAGAGGTCACTGCAAGCAGGTCAAACTCGTGGCCCGCGGGCCGCATGTGGCCCACAACGAGTATTTTTGCAGCCCAGCCAATATAATGGTATGTAAGAAGGCATTAATTTTATCATTGCTTTTGTTCTATTTTATACTGTACTTTTCGAAAGAAACCTACGTTTCTATGAAAATTGAAGCTTGTGCTTTTTGCAGACCACATAAACTCAAACCTTGTTTATTTGGCCCGTGTTAGCCTTTGAGTTTGACATGCTTGGGCCACTGGTTCAATTCCCAGTCAGGGCACATGCCCAGGTTTCGGGCTCGATTCCCAGTAGGGGGCATGCAGGAGGCAGCTGATCAATGTTTCTCTCTCATCAGTGTTTCTATCTGTCTACCCTGCTTGCTCTCTCTAAAATTAATAGAGACATATAAAAAGGTACTAAAACTAGACTTGTCTCAACAGACTTTGCTAGTAAAATATATATATATACCAGGTATATATATGGAGAGACTTGAGGATGAGGAGAAGCAAGCCTACCTATCTGGAAAAGCATCCCCAGCAGAGGAAACAGCACGTGCAAAGGTCCTGAGGTGCATGTGTGCTTGGCCAGGAGGCCAGTGTGGCTGGAGCACAGTGAGCGACGGGGAGAGAATAGACCAGAGAATAAAGGGGTGGGGGCAGCTGGGGGCTACAGTTAAACCTCACCATAATGCCGTGAGTGGGATGCAAGGTAGTCAGGCATATAAAATACGAGATTTTGGTGTTGAAAGTCGCTGAAATGTTAAAAGAGTCTGAGTTGGGGCAGGGGGCCCATGACGAATGGAGTTTCCACGGGGCAGGTTTGGGTGGCGTTCGCTGCACTTTGGACTTTGTTCTGGGCAAGCGTCCCCAGCCTTCTAGTCGCCAAGGGGCTCACGGCGGCGTCCCCTAAGAGCACGGGGAATGAAGACACCCCAGGAGTTCGCTGAGGCGCTGGGCTCCTGTCTCCACTCAAGCCCCATGTTTAGCTTCATCTCCGACTTCTCTCTCTTGACCCCTCCTCCAACCAAGTAGATAAATGGCCTCGCTCAGTCGGGCGCTTGGGTCTGGTCCCCATAAATTAGCGGGCTGCGTACGCATGCGGCTCACTCCCCCGCCGCCGAGCGCACCTTCCTGCGATAAACCACCGTATTTATCCCCGCCTGTCCCGTGCGTCCCGGAAACAGGAGTGATCGGGTGTTTTCAGGACGGTGGTCTGTTCTTCTCACCCCCAGAGTTTGACAGGCCGAAGCCGAGCCAGGGTTACGTTGAGCCCTCGGAGGACCGTGAGTGCCGCTATCCCTGACCCCAGGGCACCCCTACACACACACACACACACACACACACACACACACACACACACTGAGGAGACCCTCAGTGGGCCAGGTGACGCACAGGGATGCAGGCGGAATGGACAAAAGCTTCCTCCTGCCCGAACAGAGCTGGCAGGCTGGTGGGAGGCTGACCACCTGAACCCAGGACAAAGGTTGCTATAGTAACGACAAGGAGCCCTCCCTAGGAGCTGGGGCTGTTCTGAGTACCTGGGAGCATTGACACATTTAAACCTCAGCGCAGCCCAACAAGGCAGGGCTGTGGTGACAGAGCGGGTATGACCCAGCGGCCCCGGGTCCCACGCTTTCCAGAAAGAAAACACTCCATTGGGCCTCATGGGGCTGAGCAGCCACTAGACAGGTGGGCAGGGATTTGGGGCGGAAGGACCAGCGTGAGCCAAGAAAGGCACATGCGAATCCTACTGAGTACTCAGTCACCTATCACGGTGCCCATTCCCGAGATCAGGGAGGGTGAGTGAGTTGCCTAAGGACACACAGGAGGCTGCTCAGGATTCCTGCTCTCGTAGGTAACTACCAGGGCTGCTGCCTCCGGATAGCACGTCCCACAGCCACACTTCACGCAGGGCCTCCTCGAGGGCTAGTTCTGGGCTCCGATGTCAGGGGGTTTGCTCAGGAGCTTGGGCGAGAGCGGGTGGATGTGACGCCAAGGCCTCCAGACACCCTCCTCCTTGCACCCTCCTCCGTGCGGCCAGAAATCCCCACCCTTCCCTTCCTCCTCCAGGGCCTCCCTCAGCAGGGGTGTTTGTGAGAGAAGGGTGCCGCCTCAGGAGGGTGGTCGGTCAGCCTGGGGGGACTTGGAGCCCAGCCCGGCCTGGTCCCCCTGCCGCACCGGGGCAGGTGGGGGGCATCGGAGCGCAGGCGGGTTTGAGGAGAGGGAGCTTAGGGACAGTTGAGAGGAGGTGGGCCTGGGGCTGGGGTGAGAGGGAGGGGGTCAGGCAGCTCCAGGTTCCTGCCCGGTGGGCCATGCACTTCTCCGAGCCTCAGTTTCCCCACCTGTAACTTGGGCCTGGCAGGAGGAGGAAACGAAGTGGAATGTGGAAAGGGCCTAGCACTGTGCCTGGCGCCCAGGGAAGCCTGTTACCAGCGTGAGCCGCCACGATGCTGAGAACCTCCTAGGCTCCTTCAGGGGCAGGACCCTGAGGCCAGGCCGACCCAGGGAGGAGAAAGGCAGCCGCCAGTGTGCTCTGCCCACAGGCTGTTTCCCTCGGCTGTGGAAAGGCAGCTCCCAGCGTGCTCTGCCCACAGGCTGTTTCCCTCGGCTGTGGCTGTGGCTGTGGCTGTGGCTGGGGAGCAGGGCGGGGCGGGGAGGGGGAGCTGAGCTCAGCTCTCAGCCCCAGACGTCTTGGCCTGTGATAGGACACGGCTGTTGTTTTTGGCTCCATATCTGAGACTCCTGCGTGGCTAATTCCTCTGTGTCTCGGACGAGGGAAGTGCTGGGCGCTGCTTTTCTCCCTGTTAAGGAGGCAGCTGGGATGGGACAGCCGGGTTAAGTCTTTCACATGCCCTCAGTTTTACTGGGAAATAATTTACATACAATCACACGTGTAAGTTTTAAGAGTTCGGCTCAGTTGGTTTGCATAAACCCCCATCGGCTCATAAAACCACCAACCCCATCAAGATACAGGACATCTTCTCCGGATGGAGTTTCCTGCTGCCCCCTATCTGCCAATACCCCCACCTCTGCCCTGAGTAACGGCTAAACCCCCTCAGCCGCTTGGAGTTAGCTTCGCCTTTTCTAAAACGTCACAGAAATGGACCTCTCCAGCTCGGACCTGCTTTCACGCGGCCAGAGGACTCCGAGTTTCATCTGCTTTGTTATGCGGGTCAGTGGTCCACTCCCTCTGAGTGCTGAGCTGTGTCCACTGTGTGGACATGGCACATCTTACCCACCGTTCACTAGCTGGTAAACATGTTAGGTTGCCCCAGTTTGGGACCTTCAGGAACATAGCTGCTGTGAATGTCGTACAGGTCTGCAGGTGAGCGCTTGCTTCCACTTCTCAGGAGCAAATACCAGGAAGTGGAGATGGTGGGTCACATGATCATCCAGACCTTTTCTCAACATGGTTGCAGCACTTTACATTCCCATCAGCTACATCTCCAGGTTCCAGGTGTTCCATTTCCTTGCCAACACTTGATCTTGGCCATCTTTTACGTTTTAGCCATCGGGGTAGTAGGTAGTGATATCATTTTGTGGCTTCACATTTGTATTTCTCTGGTGATTCATAACGTGGAGCAGCCCTAGCCGGTTTGGCTCAGTGGATAGAGTGTCAGCCTGTGGACTGAAGGGTCGCGGGTTCAATTCTGCTCAAAAGCACATGCCCGGGTTGTGGGCTCGATCTCCAGTAGGGGGCGTGCAGGAGACAGCTGATCAATGATTCTCTCTCATCACTGATGTTTCTCTCTCTCTCTCTTTCCCTCTCTCTTCCTCTCTGAAATCAATAAGAACATATTTTTTAAAAAGGACATGAAGCACCTGTTCACAGGTGTACATCTTTCATGGGATTTTGAGAATGAAACGTGGGGAGTCCTGAATCAGGCCCTTTCCCTTCTCACGCGGAGACGTTGGGAAGTTGGGAGGGGACTGGAGGACCATGTCCATCGTCCCGATGACTCCGGGCCTAACTTTTTAAACTTGAATTGTTCTTCACATGAGTAATCCACACGGTAAGAATAGCAAGACGTTTTGTGCCAGACTTCAGACCTCCTCGGCGGCACCAGGGCCTCCTCCTCCTCCCCTGCTCCCTCCTCCGAGGTCAGTCTTTGTATTTGCAGACAGGTTCTCACAGAAAGCAGCCCGCGTTTATTTTTATACGAGCTCTCACATAAATGGCACAATACTCCGCAAGCCCTTCTCCAGCTCGCTTTTCCCAGTCGTAAAGCTGCCTCAGAGGTCTTGTGATGTCACCACGCGGGCGTCTGCCCTGTTCCGCCTCGTTGCCTACAATTCCGCCATAAGGACGCATCATGGTTTATACATTGATTTCCTTGCTGCTGGATATTTAAGTTTGCTGTTTTGCTGTAACAAACAGTGGTACAAAGACCATCCTGTCCTTGCCCCTTGTGTGGCTGGTGAGTGCTTCTGAAGGCAGATTCCCAGGAGGGAGCCATGAGGTGTTGTATCAGCTATCCATGGCTGCGATAATGCCACCTAACAAACAACTCGGGACGCCATGGCTTAAAACAGTGGTCGGCAAACTCATTAGTCAACAGAGCCAAATATCAACAGTACAACGATTGAAATTTCTTCTGAGAGCCAAATTTTTTTAACTTAAACTCTATAGGTAGGTACATTGTTATTAACTTAATTAGGGTACTCCTAAGCTGGCCTTTGCTAAAAACGTCCTCAGTCTGATTGAGGTACGTTCGCTGAGGTCGACCCCTTCCAACTCTCCCATCCACACTCGTCTTGTATACTTGTTTCGTCTCTCTCCTTTCGTTCATCCTCTCTATACGCCCAAACCATCTCAACATACCTTTCTCAATCCTCGACACTACATCTTCTTTCACTCCACAACCTTCCCTAAAATTAACTTAATAAAGTTTCAATCACACTGTACGTGCATGCCCGCTCGTGGTATTTTGTGGGAGAGCCACCCTCAAGGGGCCGAAGAGCCGCATGTGGCTCGCGAGCCGCGGTTTGCCGACCACTGGCTTAAAACAACAATCATGTCTCTGTCCTCTCTCACCAGCCAGCAGTGTGGTTGGGCCGGGCTGCTGATCCGGTCCCAGATCCGCTGATTGCGCTGCGGTGACTTACGTGTCCAAGGTGGGCTGGCGGGTCCCTTTGAGGTTTGTTTTGGGGCTGCCGCTGGCAGACGGGGCCTGGGAGGGGCCCCGCCACGCCCGAGAGATAAGCTGGATCCCTTTCCTAATCTATCCCCCGAGCGAACACGGCATTTGCCACAATGGCGGTGACCCCAAATGAGCTGGGCGCGAGGATGGCGTCACCTAGATACCCGCAGGCACGTGCAACACCAACACCAACACCACGCACGCCTGAGACAAACAGCGGCCTGTCTGTTCAGGTTCCAGGGCGCACGGAGCACCTGCCAGGTGCCGGCCTCTCCGCATTGTTCCCTTTGATATGTGGCCCCACGGAAGTCGGGGAGCAGCTTGGCAGCGGGCCGCGCTCTTTGTTTGTTCATTCCAACCAGCTCCCGGGCAGCTTCATACACGTCCCCTCAGCCAGCGCCTCCTGCCCGTTGGGGCGAGGCCTTCTATCCGCCCTGTACAGGGGACACCGGCTGGGAGAGCTGGGGGCTCGTCCAGTCACCCGGAGTGTGTGATCTTGTCCTTCTCCGCCTCTGTTTGCCACCTGGTCTAATCACCAATAGGTGGGTACTAATCATCAATAGGATAACAGTAATAGTGATGGGGCGGGCGAGGACCCAGCACCTCTCCCCCGGTGGGAAGGCCCAGGCGGCTGGCAAACAAGGACCGTCCCTCGCAGGGGAGGCGGCGGAGCGGTTTGCTGGGGCTGCCGTAATGGAGCACCACACACCGAGGGTTTCAGCCACAGGGGTGTGCTGCCCCGCAGGTGAAGTCCGAGACGGAGGTGTGGCCAGGGCTGGTCCGTGAGGACTGGGAGGGAGGGTCTGACCCAGGCCCGGACCCTCACCTCCCTGTGAACACCTGGCTCTGCAGGCCTGGACGTGTATGGAAAGGGGTGGCCGAGCCTGAGCTTTCTGGAACACCTTCCAGGAAAAAGGCCTCCACATTCTCCCCAGGCGCACCTGGAAGGCAGGCCCTAGCCCAGTGATGGCGAACCTATGACACGCGTGTCACCTCTGAACTCATTTTTTTTGGTTGATTTTTCTTTGTTAAATGGCATTTAAATATATAAAGTAAATATCAAAAATATAAGTCTTTGTTTTACTATGGTTGAAAATACCAAAAAATTTCTATATGTGACATGGCACCAGAGTTAAGTTAGGGTTTTTCAAAATGCTGACAGCTGAGCTCAAAAGGTTCGCCATCACTGCCCTAGACGTTGGTCACGTCTGTCTGGCACAGGGCCTGGCTGTGAGCGTGAGGCACTGGGGCCTTCAAGTCCTGGTCCTGCCTCTCCATCGCTGTGTGGCTTTGGGCAAGTTGTTTAACCTCTCTGAACCTCAGTTCATGACTGATAATATGGAGGTAAGAGTTGTCCCTACTTTCCAATGCTGGGCAAGTGATGACCGTCCTGACCCTCAGCTTCCCATCTATAGGATGGGAAGGAGAGGGCGCCCCCTAGAGTTGGTGCGAGAATCAGATGGTGAACACCTCTGGAATGAGCTTAACGTGGAGCCTGGCCCACAGGCGCTCTCAGGAAACCGCCGGCTCTTTCCTGGCGCTCGGATGCGGGCGGCCTGCGCAGCACTGGGGAGGCAAGCGCGTTTCCATGGCAGGCCAGGCGGCGTTGCTATTTTCAGATGACAGGTAGTGACATCTTAACAATGCTGGACTGAGATAGGACCTGGCGAACCACCCTTTCCTCCCAAGGATCCAAGGATTGATGGGCAGGGAAGGCGGGGGGGTCCCTGACCCAGCGTGGCCCCGAGCTGGGCTTTGGCTGAACATTGGAACAAGGCCTGCGGAGGGGCCCTGTGGGCTCTCTGGCTCACCTCCTTGCCCGCAGTGCTCCCTTGGCCACTCTGGCCCCCTCTCCCCACTCCGCCCGGAACCTGACCCCAGGAGGTCAGCTTCCCCAGCTGCCTCCCTACAGCGCCTCCACCCAGGCGGCCTCTCCCACAGCACCCCTGTCCCCTTACTCCTCCAGCCGAGCTGCTGCCCCTCTGCCAGCGCCAGGCCGGCTGGCTTCCTACACCGGCAAACATCCTCAAGTCACCCAGCGTGAGTGGATCTTCGGCTCCCTCCTGGATCTTCCCGGGTACACCACCTTCAATCCCATTTCCTCCCTCCTTGCCTTTCCCCCTCCCCCTCCCCTCTCTCCCCCTCCCTCCCTTTCCTACCTGCCACTTTCCCCCCATCCCTCTGTAATAAACATTTATTGAGCACCTACTATGTGCTCAGGCAGCACAGACACAGCAGTGAATAGACAAGGCCTCTGGTCCTCCGTGCAGTTTACATTTTAGGGGGAGACAGACTAGAAACCTGCAAATACATAAATACAGTTTCAGAGAGAGCGAGGGGAGGCAGAGGTGCTGCCAGGGGTCAGGGAGGGCCTCTCTGAGCAGGGGGTGCAGGCTGGACGATGAGGGGATGCTGAGGCAGGGTGAGCTCGGTGAGTCTGGGGAACAGAATCAAGGTCAGTGTGACCTTCACAAAGAGCTGTGTCGCTTCCTCCCCGGGCCTGTGCCTCAGTTGTCCCCTCATCTCTCCTCTCTTCCAGGCGGCGAATGACAAGCCTCCCCTACCCGGGTCACAGCCCCTGAGAGGTGGGGGCTCGTTCCTCTCAGCCTCCAAGCCTCTGGGTCCCCGTCCCCTGAACCCTGGCTCTCTGCACTGTCACATTCTGTAGATGAGATGCCTGTCTCCCCCAGGGGGCAGGATGAGAGCTCCAGCCAGTCCAGCCCATGACCCAGTCAGTCCAGCCCATGATACAGTTAAATTCACCACAGGGCTTGACCCAGGGTGGATGCGGGGTAAACACTTTGCTGGATTAAATGAGTGTACAGATGCCAAGTGTCCAGGGAGTTCAAAGGAAAGGGTGATCATACGGAGCCAAAGCAGTCAGGGAAGGCTTCCTGGAGGAGGTGGGACTTGACTTTGGCCTGAACACAGTGGATGGAAAGGAATTCCTGGCATGTGCAAAGGCCCAGAGGTGGGACTGCCAGGAAGTGTCAGGACCTGTTGGACTAAAAGAGCAGCCAGGGATAAGGATGGGTGGGTAAGCGCGCTCTGAGACTTCGTTTCCCATCGGGAAGCTGTGATAGCAATCACAGAATGAGATCATGCACAGGAGGCACTTGGTGTGCCCCGACCTGGCCCAGGGAAGGCTGTTGACAAACGAGAGTTGGCGTCACCTGGCACGTGCAGGGCCCCGGCCCTGGACCCATCTCCATGTGTGCCTGGCTTCCCGGGTCTAATGGGACTGAGCGTCAGCAGCCCCCGTCTCGCCCGACTTCATCCAGCCCCTTCCACACGCTGTCCGGCTGTGGGCAATGCTGCTACCAATAGGGCTCCCCCAGAAATAGGGAAGAGGTGTTCTCTCAGGTGTGTGGAGCTTGATTCAATAGCTGATGTGAAGTCTTGCAACTGCTTGTTAGAAACATCACGGGACCCAGGGCTGACATCCCAGACATGTAGGTACAGTGCCTGGGGCCCGCCGGACCTGTAGGGGCCCCCAAAATGTCCTCATTTCTTGTAAACTCGTGTATAGATCATCTACTCTGGATCCATTCATCTTTACAACAGTGCCGTCATAAATATAATTTTTACACGTTTTTATGGAGTAAAGGGTCACGAAGACAAAAGTCATGATGTGGCGCTGACCACGGAGGGCACAGGCCAGTTGTGGGAGAGAAAACGAACACTGAGGCTCAGACCTGAGCTGCCCAAAGCCACACAGAAACTGGGGGCTGGGGCTGGGATTTGAACACGGACCCCCTGGCCCCCGAAGTCCGTGTTTGTGGGTGGGTAGTTTTCTCCAAGGGGCTTATCAAACCTCCGTGTTCCAGTCTTTTAAAAAATATATATTTTTTATTGATTTCAGAGAGGAAGGGAGAGGGAGTTAGAAACATCAATGATGAGAGAGAATCATTGATCGGCTGCCTCCTGCACGCCCCCTAGTGGGGATCAAGCCTGAAACCCGGGCATGTGCCCTGACCGGGGATTAGACCGTGACCCCCTGGTTCATAGGTTGACACTCACCCACAGAGCCACACTGGCTGGGCCATGCTTCAATCTTCATTGAAGCCTCAGATGTCTGGGTCCCCGTGGTCTGGAATTGATAGACAGCCCCCTTCTCTACCCCCCCCCCCCCCACCCACACACAGTGAGGTCGCCCTCTTCACACCAGGGCCGTCTAATGGGCAGCACTGGGAGGGACCTTCCTGAGGGACTATACGGTCCATGGGCTCACTTTACAGATGGGCCTCGAGGCTCAGCCTGGGGCGTGCCGCTCGGGGTGCAGGGCTGGAGGACGGGGCTGAGACGAGCCCTCCCCCAGCTCCCGATGCTCCTTGGGCTCCCACTCCCACTCCACCTCCTCTACGCCGGGCCCGAACTAGACAAGAACCTGACATTGTCCAGATGGAAAAGTCCCCCTGTTCTTGGCGGAGGAGCTCCTTGCTCAGGCAACTATTGGAGGCAGGCGCACTGCAGCCCAGGCCCCGCCGGGAACACTCCCCTGGGGTCAGAGATCTGCTTTCTCTCCTGCTCGCGCCCCCCCCCTCTAGCCCCCTCCCATCTGTCCTGCTCACACAGCTGGAGCCAGGCCCCCTCCTGCTCCTGGGGCTGGGGGCGGGCTCTCGCTGTGTGCAGGGATGGGGAGACTTCTGAGGCACCCTGACCTGGAGACTCCACCTCAAGTTCCCGAAACCCCACCACTCGCTCCATCAGAAAGCCTGTTTCCAGGGCATTTCCTTTAAAGGCAAAGAAGTGAATGGCTCTGTCAGATCGGCTTTCGCTGTGGCCAAGCGCCTGGGCAGCATGGGGACGCTGAGGCTCTGAGGGTTTGTCCCGGGAGGGGGAGGGGATGTAATCACCGCCCTAGCCCTGTATGGCCCTTTAGAGTCCACATCCTTGACCAGAGCAAGGGGCCAGGGATTCGGCCCCGGGTTAAGGACCAGGCATGTGTGTTGGGGCGGGGCATGTTGGGAGTCACGGAAAACCGAGGTGAGAGAGGTAAGATGGACAAAGCCTCAAGCTGAATTGGTGGACACAGAAGGGAGGGCACTCCAGGCAGAAGGAACAGCATAGCAGAGGCCCGGCAACCGGAGAGCTGGTGGTGTGTTTGGGGAACTGTGGCTGCAGGGGTGTGGGTGGGGTTAGGGGGTGTGGGGGTGGTAGGGGGGCCAGAGGGATGCTGGAGGGACTGGCTTCTGCTTCAGGAAGTCTGGGACTCAGAGCACCGGGGTCTGTTTCAAGTCAGCACCCAGGTGTTTCCCGGGTGGGTTGTCCATGGCTTACACTTTGGAAATCACGGGCTATATTCAGACAACTGGCCCTGGGGCCCTGGTCCGGGGCCAGGGAGAAAAGATGGTGTAGCTCAACATGGAGTGGGAAAGACCCGGGTGCCAGTCCCGCGGTGGCATTGGCTGGCTGTGTGCCCTCGGGCAAGTTGCTTTGCCTCTCTGTGCCCCAGGCTCCTTGCAGGTAATACTGATGTTTCATTTCCAAGGTGGTTAGAAGCTCAGGAAAACATCACCAGTTGTGATGCCTGATACAGAAGAAGCACAAGTAACATCATTCCTGTCTTTGGCTTTTGTCCCCTTTTGTTAGCGAAATCACAATAACCATATGAATTAGTCAGGTTTGTTTAATCATCAGAGATAGAAGCCAACTCAACTGGCTTGTCCTTAAACGGAAGAGGCTGCTGCCAAAGGGCCCAGCACTGAAGGAAGCAAAGTGGGTGCTGGCCAGTGAACTTTCTGTCTCTTCCTCTTTATCCGTCGGCCTTGTTTTCTCTTCCTGCTGCTGTGGCATCTCCCAGAGGCCAGGACTGAGGGTCTCAGAAGCCCCTGCTCAGCCACCTGGGGAGGGAAAGCCACTTTCTCCCTGGTGACTGTAGCTCAGTCCCAGGGAAGGGCTCTGATTGGTCGTGCTTGGGTCATGTGCCCATTCCTTGGCCAATCACACTGGCCTGGGGTAGAGTATTTTAAATGGCCAGAACTGTGGCCATAGCGGTACTGACAATGATCAGAAGAATAAGGAGCCCTCACTGGACAGGAAAAACAACCAATACAGGATAATTTTACAAGAGAGGGGCCCAAGCTATTCAGCTGGACACCTGGTAAAGCCTTCCCTGCTGTATGCAGCTACTCATCCCCAATTCTCCCTTCTATAACCAGCTCAGGTGTCCCTCTATCTCTGTGCACCCCTTGCCCCGGACGGCACCTTCCACACTGAGCCTGCCCCTCCTCCGAGATCCGAGAGGCAGAACCGGACTCTGCACCCCCCTGGCCTGATGCCCGGCCTGGGCTGGACATAGGGCAGCATCTGAACCCGTCTTCAGAGCCAGCATCCTGCATCCCCTCCATGGCCTCCATCTGACCCCACCCCTTTCTCCACCTACCCCAGCCCTGCCTTCTCCTTGCGGACATCTGAGCGCTGTGTCCTCAGGACCGGGATTGGGATCGGGGCAGACGCCCAGCCCTTCCTTCCTCCTGCGTCCCGAGGATCTGCCTGGAAGCCTCGAGGGGCTGCCATCCCAGGTCACATGGCCACTTCGCCTGCCTGATGATGCTTTTCCTTTTTTCCGCTCGTCTGGGAAGCTGGAAGCTGAGGCCCTTCACAGAGTGACGGGGCTCTGTACGTGCTGTGCCCCACTCTGGCCACGAAGCTGCGGGAAGCGGTGGTGGGGGGTGGGGGGGAGCTGCAGCTGTTTCCATCGGGTTAGGCTGACCTGGCTGGCCACCCCAGCGCTGACTTTCCCGAAGACAAGCCCCGCCCCCCCCGCCCCCGCCCCCAGGGGTTCATACCGCCTTACAAGAGTCGCTTTCTTCGTTCTTTCCTTTTTTGGGTGCTGTTTAAAGAGAGTAATGGAAAGTCTCCAGATCCCCTCACATCATGTTAATGTTAAAGTGGGACTAATAATAAATCGCGGGTTGCCATGGGGACCCTTGACTGTGCTAGGTTAGTTCTGGGGGATTGGAGCCTGCTTTTCTGGCCTGCTGGAAGAAGCCTTTGGACTTGCAGAGCCACCTGGGAGGGTCCCCGGGGCCTCGCTACCCCCCCCAAAAACAACCCACTAAAGGTGGCCTGGGAGTCAACTCTCCGGTGGGGATGGGTGTCCTTCGGGGCTTTGGGATCCACCCTGGAAGGGGAACTGGGGCTCCGAGGAGTCTCAGAAGAGCAGTTTCCAAGAAGGGGGTGGGGAGGGAGAAAAAAAGGCAGGAAGAGGGAGAGATACGGGGAGGGAGGGCAGACAGACACAGAGAGGGCGAGTGCTGAGCGGGCCCCAGCCCTCGCCCAGGCTGGGCCTGCACCCCCTCTGTGGACCCCGGCCACGCAGGTCCTGTCCACCCTTGGCCCCCAGGTTCTTCCCAGCCCCTCTCTTCTGATTTGGGCTCGACAAGGACACCGTGTGCCAACCCCGGCTGTGTCTGGTGCCTTGTGGCCGCCCCTGTGTCCCTGCTCGGGCAGCCTCGGTCGCTGCACAGCACGTGGTCAAGGGGACAGAATTGAGAGTCAGGCAGATGAGAGTTCAAATCCAGCCTCAGCACTTGGCGCTGTGTGCCCGCAGCCGTTTCCCACGTCTGGGAGGCGCGGTCGTGCCCTGCCCATCGCCGTGGGGGTGAGTGGGAAGGTGTGTGGCCAGGCCGGGCCCGGCAGGGTGCAGGGCTGGCAGCCTTTCCCATGACCCTGAGAACTGCCCGCAGCTGCGGAGGGGACACGCCACTGGCTCGGGTCCACTTTAGGGTCAGGTTTAGCTCGAGGGGGTTCTATTCTGGTCGCAGCAGGATAACTGGGTGCCGGGTTCAGGGAGTCGGCCACTCCGGAGAGGTCGGAAGGTAAGGTCCGCCTGGGGTTCAGGGCTGGGGCTGTGCCCACATGGCCCAGGCCCGCTGGTGAGGCCGAAGCCCCGCGCAGCCCAGACAGGTCCTCAGAGTAGCTGAACTTCTTGACTCGCATTTCTCAAGCCCCATAAAGGGAGTTCCTAGTGTGTAACTTTGAGGATTTCTCCAAATCCTCTTCCCTAGGCCTGGGATGTGTCAGAGCACAAAACAGACAAAACCCCTGCCCTGGAGCAGCTTCTGTTCCAGCGAGAGCCCTGTCTGCCCCTCCCTCCGCAGCCCTGGGTGCTGTGCGAGCCCTTCCCGTCCTGTGCCATCGCTCGCCAGGCCAGGCAGGGTCACCCGGTCCAGGAGAAGCAATCCGGAAGCTGAGCGGGGCCAGTCGTTTTCAGGCCTTGGAACTGGGCTGCCCGAGTTCAAATACTGACCTCTCCACTAGTTCATCACTCAGAGCTTCGATTCCCTTCTATGATGAGCATAACAGACACCCCTGCCGGGAGGGTTATTTTGAGAATTGAATGGGAAAACCCACGTAAAGACCTTCGGCCACGGGGGCACATGTTCGTTGTCGGTGGTCATTCTTGCTCCCAGGTATGAAGAGACTGGGTTGGTTGCTGGGCCTGGGGGCCGGGTGAGGTTTGAGAACAGAGGCTGCCATGAGGGGTCCTGAGGGGCAAACAGAGAGAGAAGATCCCCGTAGCACATCAGAGAAACGGCGCTAGTGGGCGGGAGGGCGGTCCGGATGGAGAGACAGAGAGCAGCACCTCTGGGACAGTTCCCTCGGCTCAGTGACCCGTGTCCACGCTGCTCCCCACCTTCCTAGTAATTTTCATGATCTCGACTGAGCTTTCCGCTCCTGAGAAGCAAGCCATTCCTGACCAAGCCGAGGTGTCCTGAAAACCCTGCTCAACAGCGTGATCTCTGGCCTGGCTGGTGTGGCTCAGTGGTTGAGCATCAACCTGTGAACCAGGAGGTCAAGGTTCGATTCCCGGTCAGGGCACATGCCTGGATTGCGAGCTCGATCCCCAGTGTGGGGCGTGCAGGAGGCAACCAATCCATGATTCTCTCTCATCATTGATGTTTCTCTCTCTCTCTCCCCGTCTCCCTTCCTCTCTGAAATCAATAAAAATATATTTAAAGAAAAGAACACGACCCAATTGGACAAATGGAGGAGCAAGCCCCAAAGAGGAGCAAATGGGGCCTCCTCTGCCGGCCTCCGCTGCCCCCCCCGCCCCAATACCTGAAGCCTTGTTGCCACGCTTCCCGCTCCTGGAGAAGGAAAGGGAGGAGGCACTTGGAAGGCAGAAGAAGGGCCACGGTGTCTAATCAAGGGGGACCCAAGGGCGCCAGTCTCGGGCCAGGCCTGAGGGAAGACGTCCAAAGCTAATTAGCGGATCCCAGAGCCGCTTCCTGCGATTCTTCAGGTTGTCGGGGTCACTCAGAGGAGCAGAAGCCACGGATGTTGCTCCCCTGCTGGAGACAGAGCCCCCGTCAGCCCAGAAAAGCTCCCACTCTGTTCCCTGTTCCTGGAAGGAGAGCTGAGCAAGACTCGCCCTCCTGGGCCCCTGCCGGTCATTTGAGGCTCAGAGAGGCCTGGGCTACGACTAGGCCAGCAGGGAGGTGTGGGGGAGTGTGGGGGAGTGTGGGGGAGCGTGGGGGAGCATGGGGGAGCGTGGGGGAGCGTGGGGGAGCGTGGGGGAGAGTGGGGGAGTGTGGGGAGCGTGGGGGAGCGTGGGGGAATGGGCTGCAGGACTCGCTGGGTGGAAGACTAGGGGATAAACCGGAAACTGCCTTGCACTGGAGAGGGGCCTTGAAGGCGTGCCAAGGAACTGGGCGCCACTGGCGATCTGTGAAGGGCTTGGGGTGGCACGGTCTGTTCTGTGTTTTAGAAAATTGTGCTGGAAGCAGCAGGAAGGACTTACCAATGGCCGTGGTGGGTTGGTCACGGGCAGAGGGCATGGAGATGTTGACCTGTAGGTCCTCCAGCTCCCCGCCCCCGCCCCCGGGGCTGGCTGCCCCAGCGAGGGGACTCCTTCACAGTTCCCAGCTGACCAGGGAAGACGGGAGACAGGACCGAGGGAAGGACAATTCGCACAAAGGGAACATAGGAGACAGGAAGGAGGCATTTATGTCTGTCCGCATATGGAGGCTGAGCCCCGAGCAGACAGACACACTTTAAGCTTCTCCTCCGCCTCCTCCTTTTACAAAAATCTTTGGCGCTTTCTCATACACAAGTAAGGCAAGTCCAAGGGCTGCCATCACAAAGGACCGAAAACCGGGTGGCTCACAACAACAGGAACACATTTTCTTACGGATGCAGAGGCTGGGAGTCTGAGCTCAGGGCGTCAGCCGGACGTGCACTCCCTGGATGCTCTGGGGGGAACCATCCTTGCCTCCCTCTAGTTCCTGGCGTTGCTGGCAGTCCTGGGAGCTCCCTGGCTGTGCGCTCCAATCCCAGCCTCCACCGCCACATGGCATTCTCCGTGTGTCTCCTCTCTTCTAATAAGGACGCCTGTCACATCGGATTAGGGTCCACCCTCGAAGAGTATGACTCATCTTAACTTTCAATTACATCTGAAAACACAACTATTTCCAAATAAGATCACATTCACAACCCCCGGCAGGGGGTTAGGACTTCAACATATCTTTTAGGGGAATGCAATTCAACCCACAATACTCATAGGAAAAAATATAGAAAATATAAGTAAGTAGTAAATAAAGTCATTAAACATAAGTAGTAAATAAATAAAATCATTAAAAATGTGCACCACATGGGGATAACCTTCTAACATTTTGGGATGCCTCCTTCTAGATCAGTGGTTCTCAACCTTTCTGATGCCCGATCCTTTAATACAGTTCCTCACGCTGTGGTGACCCCCAATTTCATTGTTACAAATTAAACATAATTAAAGCATAGTGATTAATCACAAAAACAATATGTAATTATATATGTGTTTTCCGATGGTCTTAGGCGACCCCTGTGAAAGAGTCGTTAGACCCCCAAAGGGGTCGAGACCCACAGGTTGAGAACCGCTGATCTAGATGTTCTTCCCCCATCAAAAATATGTTATTGTGCCGTAGCTGCTTTGGCTTACTGGATAGAATGTCGGCCTGTAAATTGAAGGGTCTCGGGTTCAATTCCTGTCAAGAACACATGCCCGGGGTTTCAGGCTCAATCCCCAGTGGTGGGCGTGCAGGAGGCAGCCAATCAATGATTATCTTTCATCATTGATGTTTCTATCTCTCTCTCCCTCTCCCTTCCTCTCTGAAATAAAAATATATTTAAAAAATACGTTGCTGTAGCTTGACGGGTGTGGCTCAGTGGTTGAGCACTGACCCATGAACCAAGAATTCACCAGTTTGATTCCTGGTCAGGGCACATGCCTGGGTTGCAGGCTCGATCCCCAGTAGGGGGCATGCAGGAGGCAGCTGATTGATGTTTCTCTCTCATTGATGTTTCTATCTCTCTATCTCTCAATAAAACCTTAAAAAATATGTTATTGTTTCTTCGAAAATTCCATTATCCTGGGCTCAGCATTGGGATTTATTGATTTCACCTGATATGAAAATAGTGCCTCTTCTCATCAGTTTTTCACGCCCTGGATTACATCTTCCCTGTTGCAGGGAGGAATCCACCACCGATGTTTCCTTCTGGGTGCAGAAAATAACACTGATGTGGTCACAGCTACAGCTTGCGGGGCCATTGCAATGGCAGAAGGGTCAAGTCCATGCACGGCTCAGGTCAATGTAAATTTCATGACCACTCGTGTGAGTCAGTATCATTGGCCTCACTTTGTAGATGAAGGAACAGATCAGAGAGGTTAAGTACCTGGCCTGAGGTCACACAGCCAATAATCAGCACATTGGGTTTTGCACCCAGGCCCATCTGAGAGCAGATCACACTCGCAGCTGCCTCCTTTAGGGGAGCACACGCATTATGACGTCAGGGGTGCTGCTATGATTCACCTTGCAGGTTTCAATGGATGTGCATGAAGGCGAACCTTCCAGGTGAAAAAGCAGGTGAAGGCTATGCTAGATGCAAGGGCACGAGAGCACGGCCGGCTCTCCCAGGGAGGGAGCACGCGCTGATGGTTGTTGTTTAGTGTGTGGGGCAGGCAGTGGCAGGGAGAGGTCAGCTGGGGCTGCGGCCGGCTGGCGGGAAGTCCAGGCGTTGTCCAAAGAGCAGTAGGAGCCCCTGAAGGTGTGTCGGTGGGGAGCGAGCGGTGCTTTGGAAAGTTCGCTCTGGCTGCAGGCGGAGGATGGGCCGGGAAGGCTGGCTGGGGCAGAGACACCAGGGAGAAAAGGGGGCAGGTCGACCAGTTGTACGAGAAGGCAGAGTCCGGGCGGGAGGATCCATAGTTGCTCCCTCAGTCTGTGCAGGAAGCTGACCTGTGAGCTGTCCCTTGGGTGGTCCCGTCAGCCCCAGCTGACAGCTGCCCGGGGGCATCTCCTGCCATTCGTTCTTCTTCTTGGCAGGAGACCTCCTGGTGGGAAGCCTGGCTCCTCGCCACGGGAAGGCACAGAGATGAGTGGTGTGATGAACGCCCTGGACACACAGGATGAAACACTCGGGAGCTGACGGGAAGCCCTTCAGAGGCCGGGAGATGGGGACCAGCCCTGCCTCCTGCTCGAGAAGGTTGGGCAGCCGGGAATGGTGGAGGCAGGCCCACCCCATCTCTCCTGGAGGCTGCTGGCCCTCTTCTCTTTGCACCCCCATGTCATGACCAGCCTGCACTTCCAAGTTCTAAGCAATGTCCACCCCTCGGGCCTAGGGATGCACACAGGCCAGCGGCCCGGTCCGCCCTCGGGAGGATGGACACGGACCATCTGCGTGGGCCCCGGGCATGTGGGCAGAGAGTTCTGGGTCCTGGATCTGGACTGAGGCCGTAAGATTGTGGCCTCAGCGTTTCTGACGTGGACAGCTGAAGGGACAGGGCCACTCCTGGGTACGGAAACCCGGGGAAAAGGAAGAGGCAGGAGTGGAAGATGAACTTGGCTTAGGCAGGCTGCCTTGAATGACTGGACAGAGGAGATTCTGGGCCCGGGCCGGGGTGGGCAGTTCAATAGCCAGGCTTAGCTCAGACCGAGAAGGACCCCAGGCTGCTGACCACCCCCCCTCCCCTGAGAGACAAAGGCTTCCTTTAAACTCCTGGGCTGAGTGGGGTCCTCCCTTCCCCGGCTGCCGACCGTAGTTACAGGACGTGAAGTTCGGTGGCGGGTCAGCGTGCCTCCTCTGGTCCTTCCCCGCCCCTGTGGAAGGTCAGGGGTGGGGGGAGGGCCTTTCAGGAAGAGGAAAAAACAAGTTGTCTTAGTCAGCTTCAAGGTCAGGGCAGTTTCCTAAGGAGCAGCTGGAAGAAGAGGCAAAGGCATCCGAAGATTAGGGCTGGACAGGCCGGAGAGAAAGACGGAACAGCAGCTGGGAGGGAGCCACACAGACTGATCGATTTCGGTAAAAAGCACACCCACATAAACACGGCCGTTTAACCCTTAACCTTCCTAATGCCGTGACCCTTTCATACAGTTCCTCATGTTGTGGTGACCCCCAACCATAACATTATTTTCGTTGCTACTTCATAGCTGTAATTTTGCTACTGTTATGAACCGTAATGTAAATATCTGATGTGCAGGATGTATTTTCAGGGGTCTCGACCCACAGGTTGAGAACGGCTGCTTTAGCGTGTGTGGCTCAGTGCCAGTAAGTACGTACACGATGTTGTGCAACCATCCCCCACCCAGTTCCAGAACTTCGCATCACCCCCGATGGAAACCCCATGAGCTACCATTGACTGAGGGCCTACTGTGTGCTACGCTCGTTGTTGGGCATTCACAGAGCAGCCCAAATGTGAGTCACCTGCGCGCACACACAGTCCTGCTGAGGACGAGCCAGGCGACACTCGGCTTCGAGGTTTGGCTCTCACGCTGTGAGCAAGTGTCCGTTTTGTGGCCTGTTTAGTGCCGTGGTTTCTACATTTTTGTGCTTTAGTGATTTTGCTGCTTGAAACGGCCCCACCCTAATACTGAAATGCTGGCTAGTGATCCTAAGCTCAGGAGGGCTGGGCTGGGCCTGAAGGAGAAAACGCAAGTGTTAGTGAGCTTCATTCGGGTGCCTCTGGCCGCTCATTGTTAAAGATTAGCACTACCTGTTAAATAAGGTGTCTGTAAACACATGATAAACTGCTGCGACCAGCGGCTCACAGGACCCTAACCCCGTATTTCTCAGGGAGCGAGGGTTCAGTATTTGCTAATTCAGGATGTGTTCAGGGTGGTTGCATGAAACCAGACTGTTGTGAATGAAGAGGTGACTGCATCCCATGGCTGCTTTTGTTGTTGTGAATCCTCACCTGAGGATATTTTTTCTATTGATTTTTAGAGAGAGTGGAAGGGAAGGGGAGAGACAGAGAGAAACATCGATGTGCGAGAGACACGTATATTGGTTGCCTCCCACATGCAACAGGGAGGAAGGTTAAGGTTAAGGTTAACCCTTAACCTGTTCCTCTTCTCTGACCAGGGATTGAGCCTGCAACCAAAGTACGTACGGGCCCTTGATGGGAATAGAATCTGGGGCCCTTCCGTTCGCGGGCTGGCGCTCTATCCACTGAGCCAAACTCTCTAGGGCTGTATCCCATGACTGTTTTGTGTGCATATCCTGGAGATGCGCTGGTCGGTTCAGAGGATGTGGGCTTTCTGAGGCCGCCCCCCCATCCTCATTGAGGTAAAATGAACAAATACAACTTGCATATATTTAAGGTGTATACCTTGATGTTTTGATATACAGACACCGTGAAACCATCACCACCATCCAGCGAAGGACCATGCTCCTCCCCTCACATACTTCTCTTCGCTTGTGTGGTGAAATGCTTACAATCTCCTCTGGAAATTCCAAGTAATACGTATTGCTGACTGAGTCCCCACCAGCGGTTCTCAACCTGTGGGTCGCGACCCCTTTGGCGGTCGAACGACCCTTTCACAGGGGTCGCCTCAGACCATCCTGCATATCAGATATTTACATGACGATTCATAACAGTAGCAACATGACAGTTACGAAGTAGCAACGAAAATAATTTTATGGTTGGGTCACAACATGAGGAGCTGTATTTAAAGGGCCAGAAGGTTGAGAACCACTGGTCCCCATGCCTACAGGAGCCCTCCGGAACTTACTCATCTTGCACTCCTGTGCTCGAAACATGGTGCCCCTTCACCGACATCTCCCTGTTGCCCCTCCTCCCAGCCCCTGGCAGCCACCATTCCACTCTCCGCTTCTCCGAGTCCTACTCTTAGAGACCATGTGAGGGAGGTCGTGCGGCGTTTGTCCTTCTGTGTCTGGTCCATGCCACTTAGCATTACATCCTCCATGATCATCTCTGTTGCAAATGGCGAGATTTCCTTCTTTGAAAATAATCTGAATAACATCCCACTGTATACACATACACCGTATTTTCTTTATCCATTTATCCACCGGTGGACTTGGGGGTTGTGTACATCATGCTGCAATCAACATGGGAGTGTAGACAGATATCTCTTTAAGATACTGGTTTCATTTCCTTCAGATCAATACCCAGGAATCACTACATCAAAAGGCACTTCTATTTTTAATACTTTAGGAACCTCCACACTGTGGTCCACAATAGCTGCACCAATTTACATTCCCGCCAGCGGTGCACAGGGTTTCCTTTCAGCATCCTTGCCAACACTTGTTATCTTTTGTCCTTTTGATAACAGTCATTCTAACAGGATGAAAGGAGAAAACCACATGTTCATCTCAATAGATGTGGGAAATGAATTTGATAAAATTCAACAACCATTCGCCATAAAAACACACAAAAAACGCTCCACAGAATAGGTCTGGAAGGAACACAATAAAGGGCATCTGTTACCCACAGCTGATATTCAAATCAATGAGGGAAATGAAAAGCTTTCGCCCTAAGACCCAGTACAAGCAAGAGGGCTCCCTCTCGCCACTTCTATTCAACATAGAACTGGCAGTCCCAGCCAGAGAAGTTAGACAAGAAAAAGGAAATAAAGGCATCCAAACAGGAAAAGAAGTACAGTTATCTCTGTTTGCTGATGACATGATCGTACATGTAGAAAGTCCTGAAGACTCAACTAGAAAAAAATTTGTAAATTTTCAGAATGCAAAATCAACATACAGTCATCGGTCGTGTTTCTATATCCAAACAACCAACTATTCGAAAAGGAAAGTAAGAAAAACAAACCCTTCACAATAGAAATGAAAAGAATAAAACACGTAGGAATAAACTTAACCAAAGAGATGAAATACTTGGACACTGAAAATGATAAAATATTGATGAAGGAACTTAAAGAAGATACAGATCAATGGAAAGACACCCCATGTTCACGGAAAGAATCAATAGTGTTAAAAAAAAAAAAGTGTTCCCATAGTTGCCCCTGGCAAAGCTGATTCATTTAGATTTTTTTTTTTACAACCTTTTTCTCAAAGGGACAGTTGCTCACATTACCTTATTACTAGTGGATGTCATCTTTGCAACTGTTGGTTCTGAGTGCTACACCTACAGAGTACACTCGTTAGCGGTTACTTCCGAAGGCCTTTCTTTCTTGTATTACGCAGCCTGCCTGGTTTTATTTTGTAACTGCTTTCCGTGAATGGGGCCTGGTCCCATTTGGATAAGTCTAAAGCTTTTGGTTACTAACGCTGCCACTTCTCTTCCTTATCCACCATGGAGGCGGGGGGCATTGGCACTAACCTTGGGGGACACATCCGCCTTTATAGGGGCTCCACGTGTTCCGTCGTCGGGATGTATTCCGTTTTACGTAACACTTGCCTTATTGCGTGGCATGTGTTGCTTTCTGGTCTTTGGTGATTATAGTCAGTGCTGCTGTGCGTATCCTCACGCCCGCGTCTTTATGAACTCATCCAGCTCTTTCCGAGAGTGAGATTTACGAGGTCTGGTTTTGAAGCAATTGCCACCCATAAAGAAAACCTGATTTCTGGCCGTGATTGACAAGTGGGGCAATCTGGCTGCCCGGCCCCTTCCTGGAGCCGACGACAGCTGCCAGCTGCCAGCTGCCAGCTGCGGGGGCGGCTCCCTCTGGCAGCTGGGTCTCCTGCGCCCTCCTGGCCTCCCCCCTACCCCGTTTGTGAGACCCACCTGGCCTCCGCAGGTTCTGAGTTTGCAAACTCTGGTTTTAATCTTTGCTGCTTTGATGGGTTTAAAATGACAACGGCTTGAAAATGTCATTAACCGCTACTCAATTCTCAGTGCCGGTGAGCCGTCTTCATGCTTTTATTAGCCACTGGTGTGTCTGATTTTGTGACTTCCCTGTGTATGCCTTTGCTCCATTTTCTCCTGGTTGTCTAAAAGAGCTCTATATCCATTTAAAGTTTGTTTAAAAAAAGAAAAAAGCGTCTCTGCCCGAAGCTAGCCTGACTGGGACATCAGACAAGCATCGCGGCCCCATGCACACCCGGGGGGCTTCTGAAGGTGCCTGCGCCCAGCGTGGAGGCAGCAGAACCTGACTGACGGGCCAGCAGGGGACCGGCCTGTCCTGCCACGAGCCAGACCTGGACGTGGCTTGGACTGGGAAGGAAACACAGGCTGAGGGCAGAATCTAGGAAAAATGCTATTTTAGGTCCACCTCCTACCCCTTGATCTGAGCCTCATTTCACAGCCCCTAGAAGGGCTCTGGAGTCCGGGGGGTGGGGGTGAGGGTGGGGGGGTGGGGCTGTGTGATACTGGGCAGGTCACTTCACTTCTCTGAGCTTCGTTCCCTCCCCCATGCTGCCTCGAGGTCTTCCCAAGGTCAGGAGGCAGCCGGTCCTTGCAGCCACAGTTAAAAAAGAAAGGAAGGAGGAAGGAAAGAAAAGGTCGTGAACTGGGAGAAACAGGTCCTAGGTCCTAGGATGAAGTCTGAACTCTGATATTTAATATCTCTGGGCCTCAGTTTCCCCATCTGTAAAGGAGAGGCTTGGATGCCATGAGGATCCAAATGAGGATTAAAACTGCCTTCTATTGCTTTCTCGTGGGGCCAATCACTTCGATTGGCTCATCGGGCTCAGTTCGATTGATTGCATCTGCTTTCAGATCAGTAGCCGTGACCTGAGCCTCTCTGAGTGCCAGGCTTGTGTCGGGTCAGCGGCTTCAGAAAGAGGCAGAGAGGTGTCCCTGCCCCACGGTACCACAGCGACCACAGGGAGGTGGACACACTGTTCATCGTTTGGGGGGTCCAGGAGCTCTTCACTGAGCCGTGGGCTGAGAAAGGCTCCCTGGGCGGGAGGGTCTGGGCCTGGGGCTAAGGAGGGGTTAGACGCCCGGGAAGGGGGGCGGCATGGCTAAAGCCCAGCGGCGGGATGGACCGGGCGCGGTGCTGGGGGTGGACTCAGTGTGGGGCAGGCTCGGGGACAGCTGCAGAGGTCGGCAGGGCCAGGTCACGAAGGGCTTTGCAAAGACGCCAAGGAACCGGGGCTTCCTTCCAGGCTGGGCGTGTTTCCTTCAGCGCCGGACAGGGTCAGGCTGGTGTCTTCGGAAGAGCACTGGGGGCTCAGAGAGGATGCTGGGTCGGTGGGAGGCGGGGGGACCAGAGAGGGGGCCAGTGAGGAAGGAGGGAGGAGGGGCAAGGCCAGGAGGTGGCAGCGGTTTCCCCGCTCCCGGCGAGGGCGTGGGAGATCAGCTCTGGGGGAGCAGATGGCTGAAAACGGGGTGGCGGTGGACATCCTGTGGGGATGACCGCCCGAAGCCCAGGAGGATGGACTAAGCAGCAGACAGGCTCACTCATTCACCATCGTGCCCGCCTGGACCCAGCGGAGAATGAAACATACCGAGCTCGCTGCCCTCGGGGAGCCCGTACGCTGATGCCGGGGGTGGGGGGGGGGGAGGCAGTGATGGTGAGAAGGTCTGAGAGTCCCGCGGGGTGTGGACGGTGTAGGGAGGAAAGAGCAGAGACGGGGGCCGCCAAGATGGGGGAGGTGCCGCAATCCCACTGGGGTGACCAGGGAAGGTCCCCCTGGGAAGGGGGCTTGTGAAAAACCTGTCCCTCCGTCCTTGCGTCCAACCATCCACTCACTCATGTATGCAGCGTATCCAGGGGGAGAGCCCAGAGCGGGCAGCTCAGGAGCCCACGGCAGAACCGACCCTGGGACTCAGGGGGCGTCCGTCCTCTGAGGCTGAGTGTAAGGGGAAGCCGGGCCCAGGCCCCTGGCCAGGAAAGGGGCAGAGGAGGAGCCTCCAAAGCTGGCCTCGGTCCCCAGCAGCCTGCTTTTGGGAATGGCCAACACCCACACAGAGAAGAAAAGCGGAATGATTACTTGACTTGGGAACGTTTTCCATTTATAAATCAGGTCTTTTCAGCTTCATTTCAAAGGCCCCTGGGGCATTGCTCCCCAGGGTCTCAGCCCGGCTCTGTCCCGTCCCCTCCGGGGCCCCGGCTGGCCTCTCCCTTTCACCCTGTTTAGAATGGCTGCGTGCACACCTGTCCCCTGCAGCAAGCAGGCTGGGACACAAGATCATGAACACAGTCGCCAGGAAGCATCTGCTGATTTCATTGGCTCAGGCCTGGATTCCAACCCCTGGCCCACCACATGGAACGGCCACCTCACTTCTCTAGGCCTCTCCTTTCCCCTCTGTAAAATGGGTACAAGACTTCACGCCCAGCTGCCTTGGAAAGTGTGGCGAGCGGGCACGGCCATGGCATACTCAGCCCCACGTTGGGCGTCATATGTGCTGAGCCAGCTCAGCCAGGTTCGGTGAGCCTGAGAGGGGGTGGTGAAGGATTGAGAAAAGACAGACAAGAGAAGAAAGCTGGGTCTGGGTGGGACGCTGTCCTCTCTGATGGAGAGCTAGCAACAGCGCCAGGGCCTGCAAGCCGTGTCTTTATTTTATAGCCAGATTCCGCGAGGCAAAGGAAGGGCGTGGTCTAGATGTTTACAACATTCTGGTGGGGTTGAACCTACTTAATTACATGCACCTGAACTCTATCAAGCCCACATCACTCAGGCACGTGGGGCCACAGGTTCAGACCATAGGTTCAAGCTTACAACTACAGCCTTTGGCTATCATTGTGCTGGGAGGGCTTTGCCCTCCAAGCTGGGACTTGCACGTGGCTTTGCCATGAGGGGACCGTGCCCTCTCATTAGTCCGAGGCTTGAAAACCTGTCCAAAGACTAGCCGCTCTCCACAGGAAAGTGACTGGGGGGAGGAGGAAAGAGTCAGATGAGGGAATGGCCTAGAGCAGTGGTCAGCAAACTGCGGCTCGGCAAACTGCAGCTCGTGAGCCACATGCGGCTCTTTGGCCCCTTGAGTATGGCTCTTCCACAAAATACTGACTTCTGTGCATGGGCCACGAAGTTTCAATTGCACTGTACGTGTGCGCCCGCACGTGGTATTTTGTGGAAGAGCCACACTCAAGGGGCCAAAGAGCCGCCTGTGGCTCGCGAGCCGCAATTTGCCGACCACAGGCCTAGAGTAGCATAGATATTACTTAAGCACCTACTATGCCCCACCCTCATGGGGCTACGGGTCTGTGTAGGAGACAGATACTAGTCAGATAAGCCCCAGGCTGGGCCTGGGACAGGCAGAGACACAGACATCCGAGCCAATGTGAAGCGACGCGGGAAGCCATTGGTACGCCACAGAGGCAGAGTCCCCGGGGCACTGCCCCTGGAGAGGAACTCAAGCAGTGCAGCCGGCGGAAAGGGTGAGAACCAGCCAGTACTGGTGTTTTAAAGTAGGTTTTATTGCTATTCAGGTGTGGAGAGGGCAGCAGACCAGGAGGTGACCACTGAATTACCACTGAAAAGTAATTGCTGCCCAGACGAGGTGGCTCAGTGGTTGGGCGTCGACCTATGAACCAAGCGGTTACAGTTAGATTCCCTGTCAGGGCACATGTCTGGGTTGGGGGCTTGGTCCCCAGTGTGGGGTGTGCAGGAGGCAGCTGATCAATGATGTTTCTCTCTCTTTCTCTCTCTCTTCCTCTCCCTTCCTCTCTGAAATCAATAAAAATATATTAAATCAAAGAAAGAAGTAATTGCTAAGATTGGTCTGGCACAAAAATTCAAGGCTGGTGTGGTCCTTGGTTTCTGGAGCTTCCCAGGAGCTGTTTTAAAAATTAACTTGTGGAAGCATGAGCATAATACGAGTCTATGTTTAAGAAACATGGTAGGCTGGCCCGGCTCTCCTGGAGAAGCAGAGCTGGGATGGCGGGGGCCCGTGTGGAGGGCCCCCAGGGTCCGGGATGCTGCCCCCTGCCTACACGAGCTCATGGCAGTATCTCTGTCCCCAAGGACAGGCCAAGAAGTCCTTCTCCCTGGGCCGGAAATAGATTTCCTGTTCAAAACCCAGTGAAGCAATTATTTTGGCTTCCTGGCCTGTCAGAGGCGGGTCTGAGAGCTGACTGGAGGCCCACAGCCAGGCTCCTGGGGTAGCCACGCCAGGGACCATAATCAGAGAAGCTCCCACCCCAGCTCTGAGCAACCAAGGGGCCCCGGCCCAGGGGGGACTCCAGGGGCCTCCTCTTGGAAGCTCAGAAGCAGGACTGGTCTGTACCCCAAGGGCTAGGGTCCCGGAGCAAGTAGGTCTGACGCCATATTCTCCCAGCAGCCCAGTCTAACAGGGGTTGTTGTCATCACCTTACAGGTGGGGGAACTGAGGCTCAGAGAGGGAAGTGACCGGCCCCAGATCCCACTCCTGGAGCTAGGTCTCGATCTCAGGTCCCTGCCTGACCCTCCTAGCCCACACCCGTCATTCAACGCACACAAAACTCAATTCAAGCCGGTGCAGACGAGCCAGGCCCCACAGAGCCCCTCCCAGCGGGGTGGGAGGTGGGGGTGGGGGTGGGGGGCTGGGGGAGATCCGGACAGATGAGCTTTCCTGCCTCCTACTGGCTCCTCGGGGAAGGCTGGAAACAGGAGGGGACAGTGAGGGGGTCAGGCAGGCCCTGGCCCAGCGGCCTCGGGGTCCAGCCGGGCAGGGTTTCCATGAGCCGTTCGCCACGCTCCTGAAATAACCACAGAGTGTATCTTGTCGGCCTCGCACTGCACATGCTTACAATAAACCCTCATAAATCTCCGTCCAGGGCCCGTTAGAAAAATGCTGAAAATCAGAGGAACGCGGCGATGGCCACGAACTCACAGCCTCTCTCTCTCTCTCTCTCTCTCTCTCTCTCTCTCTCACTTTTTACTCTCTGTTTCTCTCTCTCTGTCCACGTCTCTCCAGAGTACACTGTCTGTGCTCTGTTTCTGAGTGTCCCCTTGTCTGTCTGTCCCGCCCACCTCTCCCCTCCTTAGCCCTCCCCCGTTATTAAGCTGAGAGAGGCCCCAGCCCAGCCTACCGCCCGCCCACGGAGCACATATTCTAATTCGCGTTCCCAGTCTTCCAGAAAAACAGATGCACCATCTATGACACTCTTCCTGCTCCGGGAACAGCAATTAGAGCGGCTGGGGGGTGGGGTGGGGGTGGGGGGAGCGAGGCGGGGGCACTGGGAGAGGCTCGGAGACAGGAGACAAGAAGGCCTCCCTGTCGGGCTGTTCCTCGCAGCAAAGGCAGCTGATGGTGCAGGGGGGCGTGTGTGTGACCCCTTAGCGCTGTGACATCTTCTCTGGACATCAGCTTGGTGGGGGGGCGGGGGATGATGGTGGCCCAGTGGGCCAAGCTGGCATGGGAGAGGCAGTCAGGGGACAGCAGGCGATCCACGGGCCGGGCCAGACTGATACTATAGGAGCACAGGGTCTGAGTCCTGCACTCAACTCTGAGGTCTGCTACTGGAGCTAGTATGAGCTCAGGCAACTTCAACCTACTCACTCATGCTTTGCTTCATCCCCTAACTCACTCACTCATTCATTCATTCATTCATTCACTCACTCATTCATTCATCCAACAAGAGCGCTTTGAGCCCCCAGTGTGTGCAAGGTCTGTATGTTGGCAGGACTGTGGATAAATGATTACAGAGCAACACGAGGGCACGTGAACCAGGGCGCCCTGGGGATGCTGGCAGCCCACCCAGAGATGAGAGGGCTCAAGTCTGAAGGACAGGAAAGACTTGGGTGGGCAGGGTGGGGTGGAGATGGGTGTCCTCGGAGGGCGGGGTGCCACGGAGGGGCCTGCAACTTACTGCAACTTACCTAACAGGACAAAGGCCCGCGAGGCCACACAGGGTGGCACAGGGTCTCCAAGGAGGCAAGAAAGGCTGCCCAGGTGCCAGCAGCATCAACGACACCATCAACCAGGGCCCGGCCCCAGACCCCACAGGGACAGGCAGAGGTCGGAGGAGGTGAGGCAGGCCAGGCAGCGGGGACCAGCTCAACACTCAGGGGTCGGTGCCCATCAGACGGTCACCATGTGGGACCGGGCCCAGAGTTGCCCAGCTGTCTACCTTTTCATGAGAAGATACAAAATATGTCACCTATGGCCTGTGCATCCAGAAAGAAGAGGGGGACCCCGATGGTGAGGGAGCCCATCACTCATTGGACTCTCCAGGCATCAAAATGGACCTGGGTTCCCCATGTTGGCTGAGCAGCGAGGGGCAGCTCCGGGACCACCAGTCTTCCAGGCCCGGATGTCCACTCCCTCCAGACGCCCCCCCCCGCCCCCCGCTCTCCGTGGCAGCCAGGCACAGGGAACCTACTCACTGTCCTGGCCTTTCCCACATGGAGCTGTTGTTAGGTTCACGGACATCTGAGAGAGCAGAGACCCCTTGCCTCAGCATTTCCTCTCTGAGGCTGAGGCGGGGAGCTCCTTTGAGCTCCTTGCCTTTCTAACATCGCATCAATCCATCCCCACAGCATGGACTGAACTCGGGGGAAGGGAGGGATTGCAAAGAGGCAGCCCCCACGCTCCAGGGACCCCTCGTCTCACACAGGAGACAACAGTGGCCACCGGCAAGCAGAGATTTCTCATACAAGATACCGGATCTCTCCCTGGAAACGTGAGAGACAGTTTGCAGGGACACCAGGTTAGAGCAGGCTGCATACAGGGCATGAATGGAGCCACGAATAAAACCTATTAGCAAAAGCACTCGATGTCCTAGCCATGAGCTATGGTGGGATCACAAGATCGATGCTGAGCTTCCCAGCAGCCAGTGTGGAAAGGGAAATTTGGTCAGATACATAAATCACCACGATCGCGCCATTTGAACAACGAGTTACCCAGGAGAATTAGAACAGTAGCTGGTACCTATTGGTGTTCACTTATACACCTATACAAGGGAGGCGCTAATATTAGCCTCACCAATGGGTTGAGAGACAAGAAGTTCACAACCTGCCCAGGTCAGACCCCTGGTGGAACAAGGATTGGGGTGCCGACCACCAAAATTCAGTGCCTCAGCTCTAACCCACCCCGTGGCTCTAAGATAAGAATCCCTCCCACGGGTGGACACTGTGTAAGAACCAACAATCCTGCGGTGGACACAGGAGAGGCCTCCTGTTGGAGCCCACCCCGTCTCTGCTCTTCTGCCAGCACGCTATGGTGAGTCTTCATTCCCCACCGGCTGCCATCCGGCTGCCTCCGGGAGTGACCGGGAATATCTGGAAGGAAGGTGAACAGTCTGTCCTCTAAGCAATCCTTACAGCACTGTTTCCCTCGCTGAGCTTTGGCTAAGTATTGCCTCGTTCATTCAACACATTTATCCTGCGTGTGCAGGCAGCCAGGTCCGATTCTCACCTCCGGCCCCAGCACCATGCACACAGCAGGAAGGACCCCCACCCTCAGGAATTACAATCTTTCAGAAGAAACAAACATGAAATGAGTAAACACACAAAGGAAACACACCTTCATATGTAATGTGAAACCTGTGAAGGAAGCGTAATGAAGGGGCATAATTTGGGTTGGGGTGGGGCAATGTAAGTTCCCCTGGAGGAAAGACCACTTAATCTGGAAACAAAATGATGAAAAGGAAGGAGCTGGCCAGGCAAAGAGCAGAAAAGCAGCCCTCAAGGCCCAGGGAGCAGCACGGGCCAGGGTCCTGAAGGGGGACTAGCTGACGGTAATGCTCAAGGAAAACCACAAGTTGACTGAGTTGCTCGTACACAGTAGGTGAGAGGGAGGGTGGCGACAGGACATCAGAGAGATGAGCAGGGTCAGATTATGAAAGTCAGGGTAAGAGGTTTGGTTTTTCTTTTTAAATTTGCTTGAAACTTGACTCCTTGGCAAGTGCATGATTTCTGTGATTCTGTGTGGTGGCTGAGAATGGACCGAAGCAATCAATGTGTTGGGTGGATGGATGGATGAATGGATGGATGATGGATGATGAATGGATAGATAGATGGAGGGAGGGATGGATGATGGATGGATGGATGATAGATGGATGGAGGGAGGGATGGATGATGGATGGATGATGGGTGGATGGATAATAGATGGATGGATGGATGGATGGATGGATGGATGATAGATGGATGGATGGATGGGTGAAAGGCTGTGTCCTAGAAGATTCCTAAAGCCATCTTAGAGAAAACTGGCTATGGGAGAGAGAGGAGGCAGGAGCCCCATCATGATACTTTGTCCCCAGCCAAACAAAGCCAGAAAGGACCAGTTGGAGAACACTTCTTGGAGAAGACTTCAGCTCCATTCTGAGAAAAGTCATTGTGTTTGGTCAAATGAAGGCCCTGGGTTCAAAGGGGCACAGTCCACTCCAGAGAAGCCTGGCTTTGGAGCTGGACATGTGAGGTCGATGGTGACCTTCCTGATCAGAGCAGAGGGGATGGAGGACGCATTAACTCGCACTGGTAGAGAACACTGTGGGTTACAAAGCGCTTTGACAGTGTGATAACAATGAGGATAATGATGACGAAGACTGTCCCTTGTTGCACACCTACTATGTGCCAGGCCCTGTGCTAAGCACTTAAAATGCATTTGCTTATTTAATTCTCACCATAATCTCACATGGGCTATACTATTACTACCCCAACTCCCACCCCCATTTTGCAGATGAGGGCACTGAGGCTCGGAGAGGTGAAATGACTCTCAGAGCCATCAGCTTCTTCTCCAGGACCCCCCCCCCTTTATTTGTAAAGCCCCTCAGATACTTCCCACTGCCCGACGCGGCCTTCCCTAAGCACAGGTGTTGGTGTCGGTTCCCACAGCGCGCCAAGTGATTGCTCTGACATTTCCAGGTGTATTTGCCTAAGACAAAGGTAGGAGGGGGTGGTGGTGCAGGGAGTGGGGTGATTGGGACAAGGTGAGGTTGAGCAACACAGCAAGGTGTCTCCTGGGAAAAGCTCTGATGCTGTTTGGTGGGTGAATGGATCTCCTACTTGATCTCATGGATCAGCAATGCCGTGCACCAAAGCTAAGAGTCCCAAACCCATTCTCGGACTCCTATAGTCCCCAGAGGCCTCGCAAAGTCTCCTGGAAGTTGGCCAAATACAGTTTCAGTTGACTTATCAATTTTTTAGTAAGTTATTCGCCAAAAGCAATGCAAATGGAATAGCGATGAGCTTGCTATTGTCCTGCGGTCAGATGGGCGAGATTAAAAGGCGCAACCCCAGCCGTTGCTGGAGGGGTGGGTGAGATAAACAGGCGGGAGCACAGGTTGATAACATCTTTCTGAAAGGCAATTTGGAACTAATTGCTCATCAAAGCTTCGTGCATATGTTTTAGCAGCCAAGTCACTTGGGGGAAGTTATTCCTGGGAAAGAATGAGGGCCCAGATATCATCAGTGGGCTACGCTGTGTCCATTCCCCGACTTCACCTTCCAGGAACTTCGAGTCAGCCGGGTGGGAAAAACACCCACGGAAAAGGGCAACCTGACCTCAGCTGTGGGGTCTGATCCTTGCGACCATCCTGGGAATGACCCCCAGGTAACAGCTGGGGAAACTGGTGTCCAGGGATGGGGGCCCTGGCCCAGGTGTGTCTACAGACGCCGGTCTCTGTGAGGATCTCGAAGGAGAGGCTGTGCCTGCCTTTTAGACGCAGGGCCTCCTGCCTGGGGGTCGTGGCTAAGTGGGAACCTTCATCTTTGAAAATTCTCTCTTGGGTAGCAGCCGTGGTGGCGTTCAGGGGACAAGGGTAGCTCTGACCTCATCAAGACCACAACACAGGCACCAAAGGGCCTCTAGATCAGCCCCCAGCCCCTCCGATGCCCAGATGAATGAGGAGGCCCAGGGAGACAGGGCCTCCCTCCTCATCCTGCGGCCATGCAGGCCCGGCAGGGGCGTGGGGAGGTGGGGGCAGGGGTAGCCCACTCCTGGCCCCCACACCACAGTTCAGCCTTCAGCCCCAGCCCAGCCTGATGCTGGTGAATGTGAGTTTGGGGGCTGGAAGCACAAGCCTGGCCCTTTGTCCCCCTGGTTCTTAGCCACTCCTGGTCCGGGCCAGCTCCCTGTCCAGAGCCAGTGGAGAGAAGGACTTTGTATCAACCAAGCCTGGTGCTGAGCCTGGCTCTCCTGAGAGGCTGGGACAGATAGAATGGGGAAACCGAGGCAGAGAGCTGAGCAAACTGGCCGAGCAACTTACAGCAGGGACAGAAGACCCCCTCCCCAGAGATAACGTCTAGGCCTCAGTTACATTTCAGCTCCAGGCCCAGAAAAGCAGCCTGAGCAGGTGGGCAACCCCAGGACCAGGTGCCGTGACTAATGACCCCCACCCTGACGCCGACCAATCAGTGGAGACCATGACCCCGCACGAACACACCTGGAAAAGCTGATGGTTATTCTATTGAGATCCTCGCCCTGAACACCCAGCCTTTAAAAACCCTCAAAACCAACAGCCCAGCGCGCACGCTCCTCTCTGAGGCCCACCCGTGCCTTTCTCTCTCCCTTTCCTTCTCCCACAGGCACGCATCTCCAAAACGCTAAGAGTCCCCAGGAGACTTGCAACCAGGGGAGCACTGGGCAGTGGCAGCTCACCCCGGGCTCACCCCTGACCTGTCTCCAGGGCCCCCCTTTTCTCTGACTTTCTCTCACTGAGCCAGAGCAGCCGCCTCGGCTCATTTCTTTCATTCCTGTAACATTTTTAGAACCAAAGCCGCCCGCCTGGGCTCTCTCCCTCTGCTTCCTCTATCCCAGGCTCTTCCTAGTTTCCCTGTCCCACCTTCAATGAACGTCCTCTAAAAGTCACCTGGACTCGTGCTGGGAGGCCTTTCCTGCACAGAGTCAAGAACCCCCACACTCCCGGGGGCCCCAGGCAGGCCCGCTGGGGGCTGGTCCCCTTTCCGCTCGTGCTACTGCTTGCTAGCTGTGCCTCGTGGGCAGGGCGCTTTACCTCTCTGTGTCTCACCTTCCCTAAGACCTGGGGCCCTGGGAACGGGCTAGAGCAGGGGGGAATGGCAGTCATGAAGCTGGCGAATGCAGGGGCTTCTGCTTCTGACCACTGCGGGGTGCTAGCACCTGGCTGTACCCTCTTGCCTGAAACGACCCCAAGCCGGACACAATACAGAAAAGGATGGTTTCCGAGCTGCTGGGCGGGAGTGGAGGAAGAGCAGTGATCCTGAGGGTCAGGAAACAAAGGGAGCTGAGCTTTACTGCCTGGAGAGAGTGCCCGGCCACAGCCCGAGGGGGGGAAGGGAGGGAGCCAGGCAGGTCCTGATGGTCTGAGTTAAAGGGATGGAACCGAGAGGCCAGAGAGGCCCAAATGGCTAAGTTTCCAGAACAGAGAATCGGGCAGGAGAGAGCCGCACAGAGGGAGCTCCGGGGAAACTCGGGGTCCCCCCTTACGTACTCAGCTGAGCGCTGACCAGCACACGCAGGCGGTAAACCGTCTCAGCTGGGGAAGAACCTCACGAAGGGATTAGAGGGAGCAGCACCTGGGGCTCCGCGGGGCCGGGGTTAGTGCCGCTCTCCAGCCAGACCGGGCTAGGGGACCCCATGACTCGGCGTCAAGGAGGTACACAGAGGGTCGGGCCTCGGGAGCGAATTACTAAGCACGACGCAAAGCCAGACTTGAAAGAAGGTTGCTGTTTCTAAGTAGTTTAATTTCACCCTAGAACACAGGACTATAAAAAAATATCCAGTTCCTCACAAGGTCAAAGTCACAGGGTCTGGCATCCGATCAAAAATTTCCAGGCATTCGAGGAGGCAGGAAAATATGACCCGTAATAAGGAGAAAAATCAATCAATGGCAGCTGACCCAGAACTGACACGAATGTTAGGATTAGCAGACAAGGACGTGAAAACAGTTGTTATAACTGCATTCCATACGTTGAAGAAGTTAAATGGAGACGGGGCAGACGTCTAGGGATGAAAAGGACAGTGCGTGAGAAATGGCTCGCGGTGGGATGCGTGGCAGAGGATCGTGAACTTGGGCCCGGCGATAGAAACTATCCAAGATGAACCACAGAGAGAAAAGAGAATTTTAAAAATAGAGCCTCGGTGAGCTGTGGGGCAGCTTCAAGTGGCTTCTGTGCGCGTCTTTAGGAGAGCGGAGGACAGAGAAAAATCTCAAGAAATAATGCCCCCCAATTCCCAAGCCCACTGCTCCAACCACACTCGCAAGCTGTTTGTCGTGCCAGGTGCTGTCCTAAGTGCTTACACCTGTTAACTCGTCGACGTGCTTCTCACCAAAGCTCTCTCGTTCTTGATTTGTCTCCATTTTAAAGTAAACAGGCCGGGAGCGTTCATCAAGGGCCCAAGGTCACACAGAGGACGCGTGGCCGAGCCACGACTAGAATCCAGGGACCTCACAGACCGTGCAGATCTTGGCTCTGCCCTTGAATGTTTTCCACTCCAGTCAACAGCGTCCGTGCATTATTTTTAGCGGCTGCATAGTATTCCACCGTGAGAGTTTACTTAACAAATTCCCTGTGGTTGAAATGTGGCTCCTAGGTTTTACCCTTATTAAGAATGTGCCCAGGGCACGCACAGAGCCGAGTCCGGGAGGCTCTGGCCTGATTCTATTCCTGTTTCTAAAAGTGGAGGAACTGGGTGAAACGTAGACACATTTTAAGGGCTTTTGCTGCTATGGCCAAACTGTCCGAACAAAGTTTGTCCGGGCCCCAGAGGTCTCCCCACCGATTCCCTGTGCTGCCTTAGGCCACGGGCTTGGCCTCTCTGAGCCTCCGTGTCCTCCATCCCCCACCGCTCGGGGTGCAGTGAGGATTACAGGAGACCCAGGTGCCACGGGAACGTCACTTCCACCGCAGCAGGGAGGAGGGATCCCTGTTTAATGATAAGAACGGCGTGGCCGGGGGTGGGCGCTTCCCGGGGAGCCGCGTGGGGCGGGGAGGAGCACAGAGGGTGCCTGGCAGCTCCCCGCGAGCCGGCCCCATGAGTCTGAGAGAACCGTGGGCTGATTTGAGCGTCTCCAGCTGGAGCCGTCCCCCTCCTGATCCGCCACTGACGCACGGTCTCGCCCAAGCGGTGGAAAAACAAACCCTCGCTTGTTTCTTTGTGTGGCGGCCCCTCCCCCTTCCCTACACTTGACAGGTATCACACGGCATCCCCACACCACACACTCACATGCAGACACACTCACATGCAGACACACTCACATGCAGACACACTCACATGCAGACACACACACACGCAGACACACGGGGTCTCCCCACCTCGCCTCACTCCCCTGGGACTCATCATGACCACAGAGATTTCTTTTCACCGGGGCTTTTGGAAGGCACAGTGAATGCAAAGAGGGGACGCTAATGGGGGACCTGTAGGTGCCTTGGGCACCCCACCGGCATCTGTACCCTGAGCTGCAGGAGCTGGCCCCGGTCCATCCCCGTTCCCATCATGCCTCTTTGCAGTTCGTGGGATTGGACCCCAAACAAGAATTTCCCTAACTCAAACATCCTTTCCCACTGAGTCAATTTCACAAAGCAATGTCTTCCCTCCCCTCGCTCCTCCCGTGAGCACAGCTTTTAAAAATATGGTGTTAATGTGGTTTTACAAGCCCACGAGCTAATATAGAGACAAAAACCCTGTGAGAACCACGCTCCCCCGAGGAACTAAACTGCATGCTTATTTGCAAAGACAAGGGAGTAAACGTGTGTGGAGCGCCTACTGTGTGCCAAGTGCAGGGCCTGCCTCTCTGCCCCTGATCGCTCACCTCATCCTCCACTGCGCAGAGGGGGCTATGATTATCTCCCAGAGGAGGGATCGGAGGCCCAGAGAGGCCAAGGGACTTGTTCAAGTCACACAGCTAGTTGTGTGTGGGCCGAGCAAGTGGATCCAGGCCTCCCTGGCTCAGACATGGGGTAGCAGTCCCCTCCTCTTGGGGCTGCGGGGGGTCGAATGTGTCCTGTGTGGAAAGAGCTAACGCAGGGAGCCACTGTCGGCCTCTCCCCACCCTCACCTCACTCATCCAGGTCCCTCTGCTGGACTCCACTCTGCACACACAGTAGGTCCTTCTTCCCTAAGGACTTCTACGCTTCATTCATCCTTGCTTTTGTTCATTCACTTGTTGAGCACCTATTACTTGCCGGCCCGATGCTAGAAGCCAGGGATATCTCGGTGACCTGATGGCTGTGGCAGCCATCTGCCTGAACTCACAGACGAGGGGGATCAAGGACTAAATAACCTCATGCATAAATAAATGCACGGTCGTCTCTGAGCCTGAGGCCTTTGTAAGATCGGGCTCATCCCAGGGATCATCAGTTCTACAAGGCACATTTGTTCACGTTTCAGCGAGGTTGAAGTCGGAATGCTTTTACTACTGACGGCATCTGAGGTTTGGTGCAACGCACCTCCCACGGTCACCGTGAGGGTTTGATGGGAGAATGTAAGGGAAGCACCTAGTGTGGCAATTGACACACAGTAGGAGCCCAGAAAGTGTGAGCTCCCCTCTCTCTCTCTCTCTCTCCCTCTGAGCTTGTCAAAGATTTTGGAAGTTGACTTGAAAATTTCTAAAAAGGCCCCTCCCCTCTCCCCTTCATTCCAGGGCACTTTATGGCAACAGCCATGCCCTGCGATAACCTGACTTTCCAACAACAAGCTCAGGTGAGGCGCTTGTCGGAGCCGCTGACCTGGATGGCACAATCGTCTTTATGGGTGGGGCTCTGTCCTGTCACCTGTGGGCTGAGATCAAAGGCCTGTCCCCTCTGCCTGGCACCCTGCCCTGGTTAATTAGGCGAGCTTTGCTCAGCCTTTCACGCATGCGCCTCCAGTTTATTCCCGGAGGAGTGAGAGAGGGTTGTGCTCAGGGCCAGGTTCCCAGACCCAGACCCACTGTGGGGCTCCTGGGGGCCGGGAAGGATCCCCACCGACAGGCTGTCTGACCTTGGGCCAGTCACCTGACTTCTTTGAGTCGGTTTCTTCATCTGAAACAGGAAAAATAGCAACAGCATTGCTAAGGGCTGTGGTGAGAAATCGGTCATTCGCTTAACAGATATTTAGTGAGCACCTGCTATATATCACTGACGATGCAGCCGGAACAAGGCAGGAGAGATTGCTGCTCTCATGTTGCTGACCTTCCGGTGGGAAGGCAACAAATGAGTCACCTTACCAATATGTTTTTTTAAAAACTTTTATTATTATATGGAATAAAAGCATATAAAACTTTTATTGTTATATAGAATAAAAGCATCTAAAACAGACTTTAATAAAACATTTCATAAATCAAATGTACAACGCCATCAGAAGAGTCCCCGTCCTGAGCAAGCCTTATTGGACTTCCCACCATCTGAACACACAGCTCAGCAGGGGGGCTCTGGGCCACCAGGAATAGCGGAACCCGGTGGTGTCCCCTCCCCAGCCCCATAGTCACCGCCAGGAGGCCTCGGGCCATAGAACAAGTCTTGGCTCACACTGGGCGTCTCACTGCCTTCACTCTTCAGAGGAAGAGGAAAGCGGATGGTCCTCTTGGAGGACGCTGCAGGGGCCTGTGACGGAGTCCCTCTGACTTCTCCACGGTTGGGAGAAAATGAGCCCAGAAAATGTGAGCTCCTCTCCCTCTGAGCCTGTCAAAGATTTTGGAAGTTGACTTGAAAATTTCTAAAAAGGCTCCTCCCCTCTCCCCTTCATTCCAGGGCGCTTTATGGCCACAGCCATGCCCTGCGATAACCTGACTTTCCAACAACAAGCTCGGATGAGCAGCTTGTCGGAGCCGCTGACCTGGATGGCACAATCGTCTTTATGGGTGGGGCTCTGTCCTGTCACCTGTGGGCTGATCAGCAACGGTGGTGACATCTGGGTCTTGTAGTTTCCTTCTCTTGCTTGTGGGGAGGGGCGTCGGGCTGGGTTCGAATTCTCACCAAGCCTACGAATTTTGCCTGGTCCTCCTGGAGCTCTTTTTGTCTCTCCCCCTCTGAGCCGGTATCTCTTCTTCATCGGGCCTTGATCGCTGTCCAATCTCCCCAGCAGAAATGTTAGAATTAAATGGCTTCTGTGGATCCTGGGGAGCCAATGGTTTCTGGTTCCCCTTCATCTTATTGGATCCTCGGGGCTGGGGGCGCTCAGCCTCAAACACTTGCCTAGCGGGACAGTTGGGGTTGCCTTGCTTGTGCCCCTCCTCCTGACAGTCCTTGCATTTCAATGTTCGGGGAACAGTCCTCATACCGCTCTGTGCTTCCCCGGTTGTCAGCTGGTCCTCAGGATTATCTGTGCTGGACGTTATGGACCTCCGAACCTGCCTGAGAAGGTCAGAAGGAGAGCTTGCTGTTTGGTAGGAATATATGTGGGTGGTGACCATCAAATTAGCATAATTTCCCAGAAGGAACCCAATATGTTTGCAGAAATTCTTTTTTTCACCCTCATTTATAATTTGAATCAAAGCATTGCTAATTTGTTTTGATTTTTTTTTAACTTTCATATAAGCACCAAATTTTAATCATGTAAGTCAATTCATCTGGGGGGAAAGAAACACCATCCAGAACTCCCCCTCCAGAATAAAACAATGATGTTCACTCCTCCAAACAGCCAAATTCAAAGTCTACTAAAACAAAAACAGCCCACACAGAAAAAAAAAAGTAACACAATCATATTCTAGGGCTTCAGTGCATTTAGCAGCCTTTGCTATGCTAGCTAATCATCCTTCAGCTGACTGTCAAAAAATAACACCTGCCCTGCCCGGCCGGTGTGGCTCAGCGGTTGAGCATCAACCTATGAACCAGGAGGTCAGGGTTCGATTTCTGATCAGGGCACATGTAGGGGTGGCTAGCTCGATCTCCAGTGGGGGCCATGCAGGAGGCAGCCGATCACTGATTCTCTCATCTATAATAATAAAAGCGTAATATGCTAATTAGACCAGACGGCCAAACAGCGGAATGACCGTCCGGATGACCTTCTGGACGACCTTCTGGACAAAGCCGGGGCTGCGAAGGCTGAGCCCCTTGCACGAATTTCTTTCTTTCTTTTTTAATAATAAAAATTAAGTTTTATTTTAAAAAGTAAAAATGTATACATCCTTATAAAAGAAGTGGTAACATTTTAACCAATATTAAACATCACAGAATTCAAATCACAGTTTTGACCTTCAAGATTGAAGTGTTGTATCCCATGAAGTAAAATGCGGTCAGTTTTAAGACAGAAATTCCTCCTCTGGATATCCTGTTCTCCATCAAGTCTTTCTTTATCACCATCAGCTCACACAGTAGGACAGCTGGCCGCGGCGGTGATTCCACAGTGGTTGTTCCGGTCTTTGGCCATCTTCATGTAGCCATTCTTGCTCCAAGTTTCACCCCAGCTGTTCTTGACAATCCAGTATTTGTTACTTGAATCTTCTCCTTCAAAGCCATAGCCAACCACCATGATCTAGAATAGATCCACGCTGCTCCAGCGCTGCTCATAATAAATGCCACCTTCACAGAACCGGAAGCTAAGACGGCTTGCATCTATAGCCACCGAGATGGGCCCCACGGTTGCCACTGCCTTCACGAGGGCACCCTCCTGCCCAGGGATGTCCACGAAGCCAGTGTCATTGGCAACGGAGTCCTCAGGCCTGTATCTGCAGGGTCCACCCTTTGCTTGATGTGGATAGAACTCCTCTGAGTCCAGGCTGCCTTTGGACTTCCCATCCTGGAAGGCATTCTCCATTCGGCCACCACTGCAGCCCTCATTGCCTTGAGCCTGAGAGCATCCACAAGGTTCTGCTCACTCAGTGAGATAAGTTTGCCAGTTTCCGGAACACCTGTCCCTCAAGGGCACCAGTTGCACTAAATGCCCAACGAGAACCACAGTGACCCTGGTTCTTCACGGGAGTGACATAGCCTTCTTTTCGCCAATCCGTCGCTGGGGGGATTTCAGCGAGGTAGGGTTCCCGGAACACTCCTTTTCTCGCACTTCTGGTTTTGATGGCCATCCGTCACCTGCGTGAATTCACAGTGAGTTGCCTGCCTCGCTCTGGTGGCACGTAGAGCACGGGAAGGTGGGGAGGGCTGTTTGTAGCACACGTGACTAGGGGACACTGATCTTCAAGGTTTAGCTTTCTTCCGAACAGTGTGAATTACCCACAATGCCAAGGATGAAGGGGCACGGACGCTCTCCTGTGAGAATTCCACAGGACAATCCAGGTGCCCCAGCTGTTCTCCAGCGAGCAACCGAGCTCCTGTCCGATTGACTCCGGTCCCCCGTGTAAGGGATGTCCCATCCGGCCTCAGTCCCCTCATGGAGAGGCCGGGAGCCAGACTGAGGCTCCCCCATGGGGGTCTTCCCCGGAGATGTGGAGGTCGGGGCAGCTGTCAATTCACTCAGCACATCATCCAACTCTGCCTTCCTCGGCGCACCTCTTCGGTGCTGGGATGCAGTCCTCCACCGGGCCCTCACCGCAGGCTCCTGTGCAGTTGTCTAAGACGGCGCCACACGCCTTTCCCATGCATGTGTCACATCCATCCGTCACCATTTGGTGACTCTCTACCCTAGTGACCAGCTTAGGTTTCAAGGTGGCTATTTCACATCAAATGCGCCCGTCCCCGCCTCCCGGAATCGGCACGCTTTGCCAGCGTACTCGCCTTTGCCACTGCCCAGGACGGCCGGGTACACGCCCGTTAACACCCCCCTAAGGATGAGAATATTCCCAAATGGCTTCGAGCGGGAATGTTAATGTTCTGATTGGGTGCATCTTCACCAGACACCACTGCGCCTACGTCGGACTCAGCCAGGCGGCCATCAGCAGTGGGCCGGTACCGGTCAAGGGTCGCTCCTCGAACTATGGGTGGGATCGCTTCACCCGCCCAGCGCTGTCCTGACTCAATTCTTTCACTCTTTCTTCTACTTTGTTCAAAAGACTGTCAACTTTGTTGCCTTCCGCATCGCCGTCGGAACTCTGAAGGTCCATGTGGGTAAATTCTCAACTTGGCAAAGCTGCTGATTTTGTGTATGGAGGTCGCTGAATAGCGTGGTCCCGTCAGGCACACACCGGCTCGGACCGTCCCCTGCCCCTGGACCATGGGCTGGAGGTTGTTTAGAATGGTCTCACTGTGCCCTGCTGCCGCCACAGGGCGGCGAGGCCCTGGGCCATGCCTGGGGGAGGAGGGGCAGGAAGGGTAAGTACAGCTAGTCTGGTGGCCAGGATTGCAGGAGCCTCCCTAGGAGATGACACGGGAGCTGATACCCGAGTGAGGAGATGGAGCCACTTCGGGGACCTGGGGAAAGAACATCCCACGGTGCACAGTAGGTGCAAAGGCCCTGGGGCTAGAGGAGGCTCAGTGTGCTTCAGGAGCAGAAGGCTGGTGTGGCCAGGACCGTGGCAAGCACGGGCCAGCCTGGTGGGAGATGGTGGTGAGGTCACAGAAGCCGGGTCAGGGAGGGTCTAATGAGCAGGTCAGGAAGTGGGCGTTTATCCACTGGAGGGGACAGCGCGAGGGGTTCAGCCAGGGCATGCCACAGAGGGAGGACTCCGGCTGCTGTGAGTGGAGTGGATCCGGGAAGCCCGGCGCAGTAGCTGGTAGACCTTACGATAATTACTGTCCCTTCCCTGGGGGACCAGGGGGACCCAGATCCCTCACACAGTCCACCAGGATTGCACCCGGGGACCCCCACACACCACTGAGCCCGCTGATCTGTTCCCGTTATCCTGACACTCCAAACAGTGACTCACGGAATCAGACAGTCGATGGCGGGTGCACTGGGTGAAGATGGTGCAGACTGCACGTGACAATCAACTCCCAGGGAGCGTAGCTTTTGAGCACAGGGGATGCCAGGAGGCAGCTGCTTCACGTAAGGTGTGAACGGATGTTTGCCCGAGCTTTTGCTCCCAGGGTGGGGGAAACAGGTACACGCAGCTCAGTTGCTAAAAATAGGGGGATCCTCAGTCTGTTTTCGTGTGATGGGTCCTGAAGTATTGCCCCCGCCGTTCGCACCGCCACCTTGGGCTGAGGGTCGGAGCAGACTCGCAGAGACCTGGCCGGAGGGGAGCTGTGCCGGGAAAGGACTGTGGCCCCGGGGTGGATGCACACCCGGGGTCTCTGGTGTCCAGATCCGGGCTTGGTTCTGGCTCTGGCTCCCCCGTGCGAGCTCGTGCTGGGACGCCAGGTCCAAGTGGCTGCTTCTGCCCCTCGGAGACAGGCAGTCCCGCCCACAGCGAGAGCTGTCGGGAGGCTGGAGGTGGGCACCCTCTGGGCCGGGACCTGCATTTGAGCGGAGCCCTTCATCCCGGCTCCCCTCGGGTGGGTTCCCGTGGGGCCAGGGGCCCTCTGAGCCTGCCCTTGACCGAAGGCCAGAACCGAGCCAGACTGCCAGCAGAACCCACAATGGGCCCATTTCACAGATGGGCGCATCAGCCCGTGAGGTGGAGTTATAGGAAGCCCCGCAGAGTCTGGCCCTTCAGGGGAGAAGGCCACCTTCCCTGTGCCTTCTGCCAGCCAGCACTCTCCATGCCACCTGCCTGCTTGGGCATCCCTTTCATTGCCAGCTGCTCCATTCATTCATTCATTCATTCACTCACTCATGAATGTTTAGCAACTGCTCTTGGTCCATTTCACAGCTAAGTTCAAGTCCTCAAGTGCACGCCTGAGGCCAGAGAGTGGCCGGAGTTGGCAAGCCTGAGGGTCAGAGAGGGCTTTGCCCCTTAGCTGCCAAGTCCAGCAGGCTGGGCAGGAGCCCCTCTCGCTGAGAGAATAGCTTTGAGTGGCTGGGGTGGGCCAGTCTCTGTCCCCAGGCAGAGTGGTAGGTGGTAGCCTTCCACCTCCTTCCCCTCTTCCTCCCCCACACCCACCCCCCCTGCCCCCACCTGGCGAGGACAGGGCCAGTGTTGCTGGGAGACCTTGGCAATAGTGGGGGCTGGGAGCTGGTGGCAGATGGGTGGGCACACGACCTTTTCGAAGCAGCTGCCACGTATGGGGCCCGCTTGGTAGTCTTTTCAAGAGCTGTGGTGCCCTCGCCGTTTGGCTCAGTGGATAGAACGTTGGCCTGCAGAACGAAGGGTCCTGGGTTCGATTCCGGTCAAGGGCATGTACCTTGGTTGCAGGCTCCTCCTCGGCCTGAGCCCTGGTTGGGCACGTGCAGAGGCAACCAATCGATGTGTTTCTCTCACATCAGTCTTTCTCTCTGTCTTTCCCTCTCTCTTCTACTTTCCCTAAAAATCAATGGAAAATATCCTCAGTTGAGGATTAACAAAAAATAAAGTATATTTTTAAAAGAAGAGCTGTGGCCACACACAATGAGGGGCCAGGGAGTCCCCTTTCCTTGCTACCTCTTTACACCTGATCCTCAGAGGCTCTCAGCCCTGGCCTTTCCTCCCTGCCACCTCCAGCCTCTTTCTGCTCCCCTCCTGCAGACCCAGAGCCTGCTCAGGGCTCCCTGCAGGTGACACCCATCTCCCTCCTCCCCCGTCTCCCCAGCACAGTGGCCTTCCCAGCCTTCCGGCCTTCCTTCGCCTGGGCTCCTCCACCCCAGGGCCCTCCTTGCCTCTGCCCATCTGGCCATCTCCTCCTAACACCTGGGAAGACAGCGCTCTTCAAATTTGGGGCTCACATAGCCCCTAAAATAATTTTGGAAACTACAGATGGTGCACTGCTGGAAGCCGGTCCATCCTTGCTGCTTGACACAGTCGCTGCAGGGAAGAGACATCTGCACAGCATATGTTTCAAGGGACCTGGCATACTGTTCTTAATATGTTTGCTCCCCTTCTTAGCGCTATGTGTTCTAACTAGGGCCACCTCCCCGAGAAAGGTTGTTTCCCCAGGTGGGGATGTTTCCCTGGAGTTAGGGATTAACAGGACTAAGGAAGGGAATAAATCAGTAAAACCCCTTGACTAAGTGCCAGGCGGGTAGTTAATCACCTTAACTACGAACAATCACGTTTAAGCTATATAATCTTTACTTAGGATAATCTCCTTCAGTTACTTCCTTGTAGCTTAACAGAACAGTAGAGTAGTGACCTTGGAATGGAGATAACAAACTAGCCCTAACCTTTGGAATAGAATGGATAGGATTAAAATCAACAGAAGTAGATGGAGATGGGCTTTTTGGCAAAGGTCAGATAAGAAACTATGGACATGAAACAAGGAACTGTAGAAGGTCAAGGGAGGACCCAAAACATACCATGATGTGACTATAGAGGCATGCTTATAGGATCAAATGGTATAAATACAGATGTAACAGGAGAATAAAGAGAGAAGCTGGCTATGCTGGTCATCTGAACGCTGTCCCCGTGTCATTCCTTCTTCGCCGACTCCGTCCACACCTTTGGGAACCCCTGGACAGCTGGGGCTGGACCCTGGCAACTGGCGCCCGAACAGGGACCTGAACCCTGGACCCTGGACCGCTGGGGCTGGACCCCAGCAGTGCACGTTTTTAGTTGGCATCTAAATGTGATCATAAATGTAAGCAGTTGCAAAGGATGCGATTTCCACCATCCCTACATCGACCAAGTGCTTTAAACCAAACCTCCTCACCGCCTCGGAGCTATAGAGTGTGCTCTTTCCCTTTCTCAAAAACTCCACCAGGTGGGCTGAATGGCAAAGCCAGCACTGTCCGCCCAACCGCTAAGCCAGGTTGGCAGGACTTTTCCGTCAAGAAACGATACGGGTTTATTTTCCATGTGTGAACCTCTCTGCACCACCCTCTGTCTGAATTCTGCCTCATTCTGGGACAGGAGACGCATCCGACGCCTGGATGACATAGGCCTCGGTGCTCGGTGCTCGCTGACACCATCCGGCTTGTCCTGCCCCAGGTGCTCCCTCGGGGGCTGGCCTCTCAGATTGCCCTCCCTCTGGTGCCGCCGATGCTCTTTCTTCTTTTCAGTGTTTGATTGTGAAATGGACACACACAGAGAAGCCCACTGTGTGCGGCTAAAGCTCACAGCAAAACGAAAATGTGCAGCTTGATTATCATAAAGCAAGCATCTAGGTCAAGAAATAGAACATGTCTAGCTCCCCAGACCCCCCTATGGGCTCCTCCCCACCGGTACCCCTCCATCCTGTTCCAAGGTGACCACCACCCTGCACCTGATGCTGGTCACTTCTTGCTTTGCTGCTTGATCTTACCACCGAACCCAGTGCAGTTTTCAACGTCGTACAAATGGAGTCCCATAGCTCGTGCCCCTGGTGCCTGGCTCCCTTCACAGAACATGGTGCTGGGAGTCACCGGGTGGGCGTGTGCAGCTCTGCATCCTTCCTTCTCATTACCGAGTGGTATTCGATCATAAAGGTATATCCCAATTTATCGATCCATATATCAATCCATTCTACCGGTGATGGACATTTGGGTTGCTCTCAGCTTGGGGCCGTTTCAGATCAACCTGCTATGAGTATTCACAGGCCGGTCTCTAGGTTCATCTATGTATGCATTTCTTTGGGTCTATATCTAGGAGGCTTTGCTGGACCATGGGGGCAGAGGTATGATTCACTATAAAAGATACTGCCAGGGTGCTGTCCAGTGTGGGTGTGCCCCTCTGTGCTCCCAGCAGCACCCTGGGAGAGTCCCCGCCGCCCCTCATCCTTGCCAATTCTTGGCATTGTAGAATTTTAAAAGTTTAGCCGATCTGGCTGGGGAGCTGTGATTATCGCGTTGTGACTTTAAATTTTCATTTCCCTTGTTATTGATGAGACTTAGTACCATTTTTATATATTTATTGGCCATTGGAATATTCTTGTTTTGAAATGCCTGCTTTTTTGCCCATTTTTATCTTGAGTTGTTAGTCTTTTTTTCTATTGATCTGTAGTTGTGGAAACAAGTAAGTTCTTTGTTGGTTATATGTTTCTGATATATCTTTTTTCACTCTGTAAATTGTCTTTTAATTTTCTTATCAATATCTTTGACAAAAAAGAATGTTGCATATTAATGAAGTCAATTTTATCAATCCTTTTTATGGTCAGCTCTTTCTGTGTCTTGTTAAAGAATCTTTTGACCACTCCAAGGTCATGAAGATATTCTGTTACTTCCTAGAATTTTTACTATTTTAACATTTAGATCTACAATTCCCCTGAAACTGATGTTGCAAATGTTGTTAGGTAGGGATCAATTCCTTCCTTCCTTCCTTCCTTTGATGTTGCAAATGTTAGGTAGGGATCAATTTCTTTCTTCCTCCCTCCCTTCCTTCCTTTCTTTTTCTATATAGCTATCCACTTGGTCAGCACTAATCATTGAAAAGATTGCCCCCCCTTCCCATCCCCCCCACCCCGGCTTGGAAGTGTCACATTTGTCCTAAATCATGTATCCATCTGTGTCCTGCATCTCTCTTCTACCCCATTGGTCTATGTGTCCATCCGTGTAGCAATGCCACAATCTTGCTTACTGAGCTTTACAATAAGTATTTATATCCAGTAGAGGAAATACTTCCACACCCGTTAGGATTTTGATTCAGGTTGTACGCATTGAATCTGTAAATCAGTTTGCACAGGAATTATTTCTTGAAAATATTGCATCTTCCAATCCATGAACATGGTATATCCTTCCATTTAGGTTTTAGATTCCTCTCAATCACATCTTACCATTTCCTGAGTCGTTTTTAGGTAAAGCCATTTTTTAAGGGAGTGATAGTACAGGCAACATTTTGGAGATGGCAAAATCATGATGACAGCAATGTTCCCAGAATGTTCCTTTGGACCCTCAGCCAGCCAGCGTGGTACCAAGGGGACTTCCAGCTGTGCCTGTGTCTAGGCCCTCGCTCCATACCCACTTCCCCTGCACACTCAGGAGCTGGTCAGAGCTGGGACCTCATAAATATTGACGAAGTGAATACTCCCACCCCACAGCATTCAACTCCTTGCTAAAAAATTGGCAACCCCATCCATGCCCACATGCTAAGGACAGATCAGACAGCTTGTCAGCTTCCTGATAAAGCTATTTTTTTTAAAGTAGCTTATTGAGCTCTTTCCCATTAGAAACTTTTCATACCTGCTCATTATAGAGCCTTTAGAAACTGCCAACAGATAGAAAAAGGGGGGAAACACACCCATATTTCTCTTATTCAGAGATCATGATTGGCCATAGCCCATGCATTTTCTTTCGTCTTGTTTTCTATACACATTTTGTATTTGCTTGTTTTGTTTTTATAAGCCTGACCTCGTTCTGAGTTTAGAGTTCTCTGTCCGGCCTTTCTCACTTAGCATGAAAACAAAAGCCTTCTCTCCTGTTACTCTGAAGTCTTTGGAAGCAGCAGCCCAGGAGCTCGGTGAGGCTCTGAGTGACACCTGTTTACGGAGCATTTCCCTGTGGTAGGAGTGAGTGTGACTTGACGATGCTGTCCTGGGATGTAACCAGCATCTCTGGGCATTTATTCGCTTAGTCCCTGCTCAGCTGGGATTACGTCCTCAGGAGAGGTTCTTAGAAGTGGATTCCAGACTCAAAGAATGTGCACAGAAGCTTATAAGGCCTTTAAAAGCAGGAGTTAGAACCTGCAGCCATGGCTCTTCGTGGGGCCTGTGTTTCTTAAGAACCATCACCAGACACTTGTATAAACACTTCAGGACTATCGGCTCATTCAGTCCTCACAGCCCTCTCCGCCCGAGGTCACAGGCAGCCGGTGCCCAAGCTGGGATTCGAACCCAAGCACCCTGCCTCCAGGCCTCTCGATCGTAACCACCCCAGGCGGATGGAGGATGCTGGTGGCTCTCTGAGACACTGCGCCTCTTCTCATGGACTCCTTCCTCTGGGCCTAAGGGGCCATTGCTCCCTGCAGGGGAGGGGTTAGAGAGATGTGGGACCCAGCTGTGGGGCTCCCAGGACAGGCCGGAGTCCACGGCACCCAGCTGTGTGACCATGGGCGAATCCTCTACCTCTCTGAGCTTGAGTTTCTCCATCAGTGACATGGACAGAAAGGCCCCACGAAGATGAAAAGAGGCCACGGAGGGGAAATGTCTCTGAACCAGAAGGCACTCCCGGGTGTTGAGTTTCCATGGATGGTCCATCTGCAGGAGCTCTTGGGCCTCGGGGAGAAGCGGGGAGCTCCCTCCCAGGCGCTGGCCCAGGACCCCAGCTCTCTCCACCTCACCGGGACTGACTGAGTCTCTCCGACTGGCTGGGGTATGATGGGGACTGCTTGCTGGTGACTCAACTAGAGAGGCTGCTCATCCCGTTGTCCCCTGGGCCTGGCAGAGTGGACGCCCCAGCCACGGTCCTGGGATGGCGTTTAAAGAGCCCTGCTGAGATTTCACCCAGTTAAGGGATCAGTGATGGCAGAGCAAGTGGGGGCCAGGGATGGTTGCGGGGAGGAGGGAGAAAGGAGAGGACACTTATCTTTACACCTGGGATTAGGGCATAAATGGCCTTCTCTTGTGAACTTGGCAGTTCCTGCCTCTTCTCTGTGCTTCGGTTTCTTCGCCTGCAAAATGAGAACTGTGTTAATCACCATGCTGCTAGGCCGTGACCGCCTGGTGCCCGCTACATGCTTGGCACTTTGTCACCAGGAACTGAAAACTATTGCTTTTGCGGGTGAAGACCCGCTGGGTTTGGAAATCGAGGGTTTGCTGAAAAGAAGAGCCCTCCTGTAGCAATTTTAAGACTGAGCTTTGTGGTTTGTCTGCAGCCTGGATTCTTGGTTCTCGAGTTACAGGGAGGAGACGAACAAACGCCTTTGGGTTCCCTGGTGCAGCATTTTCAACCGGTGTGTCCCGGCAGGCACCCTGTTGAAAAGGCCGCAAGAACTTCTAAAACATGCAATACCTGACTATTTAGTCGGGGGCACTTGGATTATCACATAAAAGAATGATAATACCCAACACAGTAACAGCTGTCCTGTATGAATGAATCAAATTATACCCATTTTTTGGCGAAAAAGATAATATATATATAAATGTAATATATTTTTATTGATTTCAGAGAGGAAGGGAGAGGGAAAGAAATAGAAACATCATTGAGAGAGAATTATAGATTGGCTGCCTCCTGCACGCCCCCTACTGGGGATTGAGCCTGGGCATGTGCCCTGACTGGGAATTGACCGTGACCTTCTGGTTCATAGGTCAACACTCAACCACGGAGCCACGCCAGCTGGGCAGACAATATATTTTTTTGGTGCACTGCAAATTTTAGTAATTAATGTGTGTGTGCCACGAGATGACAAAGGTGGACAATCCCTGCCCTGAGGAAGGGTCTTTTCACCAGGTGTCAGCGGGGCTCATCCCCCTCAGCTCAGCGCGCACCCTTTTTCCAAGGTGCACCTGACCGCCTGGTATCGCAGGGGCAGGGCCTGCCATGGCATGCCCCGGGAGAGCAGTGCCAGGGAGCCCTGCCAGGGCCCTTCCCTCTACCCACTGCCATGGGAGACTGTGCCAACACTACACAATCAAGAGTCAGCCCCACCCAGGGGCCCCTGCAATCCAAGCATGAGTCCTGGTGCCAAGGAAGGGTGGCACAGTCTGTGCGCTTCTGGATGTGGTTAAGGGTGGGGGGGTGGAAGTCAAAGCTGGGAGGGGTTCTCGCTGAAGGCTGCTGCCCGAGCCCAGTGTGCCCCTGCTGCCATTTGCACCCCTCCTGTGACAGGGATCCCCTTCTCCCAACGCCACCTGCACCTTGTTCTAGAGACTATGTTTCTGTGTAAGTGTTCCTGTTTGCTTGCTGTGTCTCTCCCAGCACATGTCACTATTGACCATACCAGAGTCCCAGGCGACTCTCAACGGAAACGCATTCCTTTAAACTCTTTCCTCCCCGTTTCTTCTCATCACCCCACCTTCCTCCCTCCTTTCCTTGCTTCTCCCAGTTCAGAGCAACTTATCTCTGTGTCAGTTTATTCAAATGTGTATTGAGTCCCTGTGTATGTCAGTCTTGTGCTGGGCACTGGGATTCGTAAATGAAAACAGCCAGGCCCTAGCTGGTTGGGCTCCGTGGGTAAAGCGTTGGCCTGCGGACTAGAGGGTCCCGGGTTCAATTGCAGTCAAGGGCACATGCCCGGGTTGCAGGCTCGATCCCCAGTGGGGGGTGTGCAGGAGGCAGCTGATCAATGATTCAGTCTCATCATTGATGTTTCTATCTCTCTCCCTCTCCCTCTCCCTTCCTCTTTAAAATCAATAAAAATATAAATTAAAAAGAAAAGAAAGAAAGAAAACAGCCTGGTCCTGCCCTCAGGAAGTTTCCCATGTGCCAGTGGAGAGCACAGAGGGGTGACGGCTACAAAACCTGCCCTGAGGGTGCACTGGGACCTCAGGGGTAAAGCAACTTGTGTATATGCCCAAGTATCAGACATATGATGAGTCAGGACTTGGTGGGGAATACCGAGGGCTTCCTGGAGGTGGAGGCTTTGAGCTGATCTTAAAGAAGGAGAACCTTCTGGGCTGGCTCAGGCACTCCTGGCAAAGGACACCAACAAACTGAGCTGAAGGTGCGGGGGAGGGGCACTCTCTCCAGGGTACCCTCCTTCTTCACACAGCTCCAGGCCGGCCTTTCCCCTTACCAGCGGGGGAGTCTTGGGCACCTCTTATCCACTGTGAGCCTTACTGCCTATCTGGGAAGTGGGGGTAATGGCATTTCATAAGGTCGTAAGGGCTACGAGAGCATGGAAAGTAGAGCCAAGGGGGGAGGGAGGCTGGTTTGGAATTGGGTCGCCTGTGTTCCCATCTGCAAAATGGAGCCCAGTGAGGGCAGGAGCTAGCAGGCCTCCCTCCCTCCCCACCCAGTGTGGTGTGGGCTCCTGCACAGGCAGGAGGGGTGCTCCCAAATACCTGTGGGTGAATGAATGAAGGAGGAATGTGTTACTCCCTCTGCGGCCGCTCCCTAGCTCTTCCCATGCCGATGCCTATTGTCCATCAGATGGAGCTGACACGCCCCCAGCTTCTCCCCGAGTCCCCGAAGTCACCCCATCACTCTTGTTTTGTTTTTCTTTCTGGCTATGATCATTACCTTGTGATGTTAATGGCTTATTTCTGTCTTCACCACTACGCATGCTTTGTTTGGATCTGCAGTGCCCAGCACAGAGCCTGGAACATAAGATGTGCTCAATTTAAAAAAAAAATTGATTTCAGAGAGGAAAGAGAGAGAGATAGATTGAAACATCAATGACAAGAGAGAAACATTGATCGGCTGCCTCCTACTGGAGATTGAGCCCACAACCCAAGCATGTGCCCTTGACCAGAATCAAACCTGGGACCCTTAGTCCACAGGCCAAAGCTCTATCCACTGAGCCAAACCGGCCAGCGCTTAATAAATATTTTAATGAAAGCCGGGCAGGTGTAGGTCAATGGTTGAGCATCCACCTATGAACCAGGAGGTCATGGTTGTGGGCTCGATCCATGGTGTGCAGGAGGCAGCCTATCAGTGATTCTCTCTCATCATTGATGTTTCTATCTCTCTCCTTCTCCCTTCCTCTCTGAAATCAATAAAAATATAGTTTTAAAAACATATTTGAATGCGTGAGTGGATTCATGAATGTGGGGTCCCTCATCCCAACCTTTGGACTCTGCCGAAGTCTCTTCTAATTGTAGGAACGTGATCCCACTGCCCAGTCACCGGCTGGACTGTCCGCCTCAAGCCCTTTCGGACATTGTCCGCGGTGACCTTCTGCCTGTGTGTGCGTCCTTTCCCCGCCCGAACCCCGCATATGTACTCCTTGGGGGCTAAGGCGTGGCCCCCTGTGGCCCGGCGCCTGAAAGAGGGGCTGGCACACAGAAGGGCTTCTCAAACTATTGGACTGAATGAGTGCAAGGTCAGCATGCTGACAAGCCCGGCACCCAGAGGGCACCCAGCTGCCCGGCGCGCCCTCCTGCCCCGGGCGCGCGGGAACGGCGAGAGCGGGAGTCGCGGCGGTTCCGCTCCCGCCACCCGGTGCAAACTTTCAAAAGATGCGGCGGCCGCGGCCCCTCCCTCCCTGCGCGGTTGGAGGCGGCAGGCGGCGAGGGCGGAGCTGGCGGGTCCGGGCCGGTGGCTCCGCCTTCTCCTCCCAACGCCGCCGCCTCCCTCCCGGCGGTCGCCCCAGCTGCCGCCGGCAGGCTCGCCCGTGCAGCCGCGATGTCCGGCGGCCCGCCCTCCGCCCGGGTCCCCGGCCCACCGCGCAATTAGCGTTCGTGCGCCCTGAGCGCGCCGCTGCCAACGCCGCGCCCCGAAGCAGCGATGGGCAACACGGCGCACAGGACCCTGCCAGGTACGCCGGGAGCCCTGCCCGGGAGGCGGGCGCTGGGGTGCTCCTCTCCCTGGGGGGCCAGCTGGGGGACTTCCGGGGAGCCCCCCCCCTTGGAATCCTCGGCGTCCAGCGGGCTGGAGTCTAGTGCTTCCTGGACCCCATATCCGTGTGCGCCTGGCGGGTGGCTTTGCGCTCCGGGAAGGCGGGTACCGCGTCCTGGTTACCTTGGGGACCCCCATCCTTGTTCTCCCGGCTTTGGCCAGATGAGTGAAGGGGCCGCTGGGGCGATGCTGTGCGCCCCCTCGCCTTTGTTCCAGCCTGGGGGCGCTGATGAGGGAGCTTGGGGCGCCCAGCGGGTGGGGGGTGGGGACTGGAGCCGGGTTCCCCAGGGCTTCCGACGGCCGGAGCCAACCGTTGTGTGGAGACTGCAGCTACTGAGAGTGGGGGGTGCTCTCAGGAGCACCCCAGCTTACTGCTGCCCAGCGCCTCCGCGGCACAAGCTGCCTCGGTTTGGCCAGGTTCCCACGCGCACCCCCGGCTGCGCCCCCCTCTGGTGTCCGCTCAACTAGGGACTCTAGCCCCTCGGAGTCGCCACTGCAGAGCGCATTCCCCTGTAGTTAAAACCAGCACAGAACCGCGGGGGGCAGAGTAAGGGGATTCCGAGGGAGGGAGTGGGGGCAGCGGAGGTCTCACTGCTAGATACCCGGTCACCGTGGAACAGATCCGCACGCGCGGAGGCTCTGTGCTGACACTTTGCATGTTCTCGCCTTTGCACAGAGGGTATGCAAAGAAGCTTCCCTGGAAGGGTGTGGGTTTCAGTTTCACAAGTGAAATTGAGGCTCAGAGGAGGGGAAGTGACTCGCCCGAGGTCACACCACCAGCAGGGGGAGAGTCTGGGTGGGGACCCCAGTCTGTCGGCCAGCCCTTCTCCCATCCCCCATGTCTTTAGAATGAGTCTTTATTTTGGTTGACGGCTGGGCATTTGTAGCATCCTTTATGCAGAAGGTGAGGTGTGTGTGTGTGTGTGTGTGTGTGTGTGTGTTGAAAGTACAAAAGCACACACACACACACAAAGTACAAAAGCACAGCTCGGTGGGGGGGCAGTCAGCTGTGGGTAAATGTAGTGTGAGGCTTAGGAGGAGAGGGACCATCGCCCATCTCTGCTCTAACACTCCCAGAGAGCCCTCCCTTCTAGGTGTTGCCAAGCAATCATTGTTCTTTCCCCTGGAGGGGACTGCAGTGGCCGGAGCTGAGCCTGAGCCGGGGATTCCCAAGGCCAGCTGATGGAGGAGGAGCCATCTCCTACTTTTCTACGCCTTTGGGCAGCTTTAGGGCCACTGCACTCAAACCTCCAAATCCTCAGAGAGGCGAGGTCACCCGTACGTCAGTGGCAGGTCCGCTGACTGACAGGGCTGTTGCCCCCTGGGGAGGAAATCCACCCACCCAATCAGAGGTGTCCGGGGTGATGGCAAATACGGCAGCACCTCCCAGCCAGGAAGACACGGCGTGGAGGCACGGGCCCCTTTTCAGGATTTCTTAACTAAGAAACGTGCATGCTGTTCTAGTAAAAAAGCCATTCTGCCACCTGTGGGTCAGGTTGGGGTGAGCGAAGGCACAGAGGCTGCGAGGTGAGCTAAATATAGCTGGAGGTTTCTGTGGTCTCAGTCCACTGGGCCTGGCTCTGGCCTGGGCCACGCTGGGCTGGGCAGGGCTGGGAGCTGGGGGTTAGGCGGCTCACCCGCTGCAGTAGCTAAGTGTCTCCTGAGCCACAACGACCTGCCTGCGGTTCATTTCTCACATACACTGTGCCGTTTCAGTCTGTGATGCTCCCCACCCCTGGACTGTCCTTTCTCACCTAGTCCGACTTTCAAAACCCAGCCTAGCCCTAGCTGGTTTGGCTCAGTGGCTAGAGCATCGGCCTGTGGACTGAAGGGTCCCGGGTTCGATTCCGGTCAAGGACACATGCCCAGGTTGCAGGCTCAGTCCCCAGTGGAGGGCGTGCAAGAGGCAGCCAATCAATGCTTCTCTCTCTTCATTGATGTTTCTGTCTCTCTCTCCCTCTCCTTTCCTCTCTGAAATCAATAAAAATAAAAAATAAAAAATAAATCCAGCTTAGTTGCCACCTCCTCCGGGGAGCCTTTCCTGACCACCCACACCCGATCCCATCCTGCGGTCTGCTACCTAGATCCCTTCTTAGGTCTCTGCTGGTACGTCTGCCCGCGCCACGTGGCGGTCACCCACCTCCACGACTCGCCTTGGGGTGTGTGAGGTTGGAGACCAGGTCTGGATCATCTTGTATCTCTGGTTGCCCAGCTCAGAACCTGGTGCCTGGCAGGGGCTCAGAAACCGGCAGTGGAGCTGTGTCGCCTGCATCTGAAAGAACACTTGGCTCAGCCCTGCCCTGTAGAAATCCTTGTTTCATTCTCAGGGAAAGGACATGCGTGGGGTTTCTTCCTCGGGTCCTGAAATAGAGAGCTGGCATTTGCCGAGCACCTGGATGCTGTGCCAGGCTTCCTGCATATGTGGCTTCATTTACATGCCAGGCACGCGTCTCCTTAAGGCTCCTGCACTTGCTGAACCCTCTGCCTGGAACCTTCTTCTACCACCCCCCCCATGGCGCCCCCCTCCCCTTGCTTCCATCAGGGGCCCTGTCCCCAGCACTCCCCCCTCCCTCCACCCTCTTCGAATTTCTCCTTAACCTGGGTCACCACGTGCCGGCTGTGTGTGTAGTCGGCTGTTTATTGTCTAAAGAGGGAGGGTTTTGTCTATTTGTTCACTGCTGTATGGTCAGCACCTGGACCAGTGGCTAGTATACAGTGGATGCCAGGAAACCTTTGTTGAATGAATGAGTGCATTTAATTCGTGCAACGGCCTTGCAAGGTAGGGGTTATCGTCTCCACCTCACAGGTAAGGAAGCCACAGCTCACACGGCTCATCCAGTTGGCAGACGAGGATTGAAATCCAGGTTTATTTAGCTTCAAAGTCCTGCCTTCTTCCTCCCACATGTGGTGCCTCCCCATCCATGGCTTAGATAACACCTATGGGCACCCAGTCCACCCGCATGCCATTGTGTACAATAAGGAAACGAAACAGCAAAGGAAGGAATGTGCCTTATGATCGATTGTGGGGCCGTCCCTGGCAGAGAGCATCGGCAATTCCGATGAGCACGAGTGGGCCCGGCTCAGCGTGGGAACCCACGTTGGCTAAACTCCGGCTGTGTGCACGACCCATTCCTTTCTAGTTGCAATCCTGCACGGTCAGGGGCCTGGCTCCATTTTACAGATGAAGAGACTGAGGCACAGAGAGGTTAAGGCACTTGCCCCAGCTCACACAGTTAGGCAGTGGCAAAGCTGAGCTTAGAAGACCCAGGTCTGTCTTATTGCTAATAACCACGTGGGCCTTTTCTCCGGACTCCATCAGCCTTCTTCTGGATTTTGTAAGGGGGAAAAAGTGTAAACACGTGGGGTGGGGGTGGGGGGGGGCAGGATTCCTGGGGGGAGGAGCGGGGAGGGTCGAGGAGGAGGAGCTCTTCCCTGTCTTACATTTCGCCCCTCCCTCAGCACGAGGCTCCGTTTGGAGAAGAGGCTGAACTTAAACTCTCCCTTGGGCTGGTTAATCATTCAGTCTGTCCATTGAGCAAGTCAACCACCTTTTTGGTGTTAGTTCAGTCGCCGGCATCCTGGAGCTTTGGCGGGAGAGAAGTGTTGACCTTGCCAAGCTCTGGTTGCCTATTTCAAATCCTCCGAACCCCTTTGAGGGGCTCTAGCTATTCCCATTTTACAGGGAGGCAAATGGAGGCTCAGAGAGGTACCGGACAAAGGCACTCTCCCTGGAGTAAGAGGGGAGCCAGTCTTCCTCATCCAGCCGGGCAGTCTGCAAACGCTGGCCAGAGCGGGCCGGCCCTGCTCCTCCCTGGGCCCCTCGGATGCCATCCCTGGCCCGCAGAGCTGCTGGGAAAGGAGAGTGTGGGTCAGCTCCGCTCCCTAGCAGTGGGCAGTGATGCTCTGAGGGCCTGGCAGCCACTCCTTTCCCTGGATCTGGACTTTCTTGGAAAGACAGAAGCCTTTGTCACTCTCTTCACAGCCATCGCAATGGCTGTATGGGTGACCCCACGGTGACGCTCTCCGCTCCCCGCACCTCTCTCCCGCCGTCACCCAGTCACACGTAGTCAGGCCAGGCCTGCCTGCCTTCTCTGGCCCATCCGCCTCCCTCCCACCCGGTGGAGCAAGAGACCCAAGCTGAGCCTCTGAGTGACAGTGGTCCCGCCGGCAGCCCTGAAACCCACAGGCTGTGGACACATAGCTGGGGCCTGATGCGGCAAGGCCCCTTGGTGACAGCCCATGAGGATGCTGGGGCTGGGGTGGGGCTGGAGGGTGGCGTGGCTGGTCCAGCAGTGGAAGTGAGGAAGAGAGAGTGGTTCTGTCCGGTGTGCAGGACAAGTGGAGGAGATGCCCAGGGAGAAGCTGGAACCAGAAGGAACTAGGCGCATCCTCCGTTTCTACCCTCGTCCTGCTCCCACCTCTGCTCCCTTCACTCTCTCCCCTGGCAGGAGAGGAGGGAGCTCTAGGGCTGTGAGAGTCGGGAAGGCTGCCTGGAGGAGGTGATGTCTGAAGGAAAGTTCTAGATGTCACCTCTACCCTCAAGCATCATCTCCTTCAGTCTGCCTGTAGGTCTTCCTGTGGCTCTGTCACCCTAAGATCACCCTGATTTCCACCTAAGTGCCACATGCCAGGCAGGGGTGACCCTATATTTCCTGTGTGCACCTTCATTCATTTTCCTGACACCTATGGGCACCTGTCACGTGCCAGGCACTGGAGGTTCAGCGGTGAATGGGATGGTCAGCCACTGGCAGCTCTCATGGGGCTGGCCGCTGGCGGAAGAATAGAATGTTCTAGTACAGTGATGGCGAACCTTCTGAGTTCGGCGTGTCAGCATTTTGAAAAACCCTAACTTAACTCTGGTGCCGTGTCACATATAGAAATTTTTTGGTATTTGCAACCATAGTAAAACAAAGACTTATATTTTTGATATTTATTTTATATATTTAAATGCCATTTAACAAAGAAAAAATCAACCAAAAAAATGAGTTCGCGTGTCAGAACCTAAGTGTCATAGGTTCGCCATCACTGTTCTAGTAGAACGGGACAGCTTTGATCAGGCTACCAGAGGGCACAGGGCACAGGTGCCTAAGAGAGGGAGGGGTCCGTGTCCACTGGCCCAAACAAGGCCTGGCCGCCAGACCAAGTGAGCCATCTACTGTGGGTCATGTGCAACCAGTTTTAAAACAATCTGTAATGATGTAGAATAGAATGGAGATAAAATATTGAGTGATCTATGCAGTAAGAGTGCTTCTGCTTCATAAACTTTTGTTTCAGGTGTGTGTGTACATGCGTGCGTGTGTGTGCGCGCACGTGTGTGTGTGTCAGTGTGAAATGCATTTCTCTCCACGGGTTGCCGTGTCTAAGGGTCATGATAAGCCCACTCGCTGGTCAGCCGCAGCCGGACGTCTGTGTCCTGGTCTGGAACGTGGATCAGGCTGCCTGGGTTCAGATCTCAGCCCAGCCGTTTGTCAGTGGAGGGACTTTGGCCAAGGTACTTCCCTCTCTGCCTCAGTTTCCTCGCTGTGAAATGGGGAGGGTGGGTGGCTCCCGCGGTTGGTGGGGGTGAGAGTGAACTGGAGTGGAGCAGGCAGTCTTTAGCACATGCCCAGGGCGTTTGCTGTCCCATGGTAAGGAGGGCCTTGGGCCTGCCCTGGGGTGCCCGGCGGGGCTGGCTGACGGGAGCCCTCATCTCCTGCCTTGAAAGCGCAGGTGACCGTGAACCGCAGACAGGGCTGGCCTGGGAGGCACCCTCTCATGTGCGCTGACGGCAGTCCCATGGGTTCTGGAGCTCTTTCCAGGACACCTGATGTCTGAGGAGCATCTTCTTGGCAGGTCCAATTTTCCAGTTTTTATTTGTCCACCAGCCTTCAGGCTGGGCTGTGCTGGGCCTGGGGTCACAGCCTGGGTTTGGGGACTCACGTCTGGTGGGAGAGAACTCGAGGACAGGCAGGTACAGCAGTAGCTGGGGGAGGGGGAGCCTGTGTTGGGAGTGAGAGTTTAGAGAATGCAGGAAGGCTTCCTGGAGGAGGTGCTGTCCAGCTGAGCCCAGAAAGCAGAGGAGTTAGCCAAGAGGAGGGACCAAGAAAGGCTGTGCAAAGCAGAGGGGCTAGATGTGCCAAGGCCTGAGGGGAGGGAGAGCAGGCCATAGGTGGGGAGCTGTGGCATTCTGGGGGTCCCAGTGCAAGTGGGGGTAGCATGTGGAGTCAGAGGCCAGTCCGGCACAGTTGGAAGGCTTAGGTTTCCAGCTGCCTCCCTCCCTGGCTGGGGGATGAGACGTGTTCGCCAGCAGGGACGGAGCATTTGCGTGGGGCGGCTACAAGGACCGCTCAGGACACACTGTGTCATCTTCCCCGCAGACAAGAGGCAGCTCTGCCCTCCTTCGGACCCAGGGGCTTCTGTGCTTGGTGGTGCTCTGTGCTGGCTGGAAACAAGCCCCGGAGCCAGGCGTGTGCTAGCGCTGAAAGCAGAGAGGGAACGGGGCAGGCCTGGCTGCTCACCTGGGCCGTGCGGCAGAGTGGTCAGGGCTTCCGCCTGCCTGCCCCGCGCCAGACCTTTACCTGCTCCGTCCCATTTACAGCAGCAGGGCCAGCCCTCCACGGGAGCCTCCCATTTCACAGGTGAGGAAACTGAGCTCACGGGTCAGGCGGCCAGGAGGTGGCAGAGCAGCATCTGACCGTAGGCCTGCCCGGCTCCAAAGCCCCTTCGCCTTTGTCCCCAGGGGGCACTGCCCCTCGCCCTCCTCCTGCGCCCTGCGCCCCTCCAGTCCTTCCCACAGGCCCTCATCTTGGCCGTCCTGGGAAGGTGAATGACAACTGTCCACAGCAGCCAGGATGAAGCTGTCCCCAGAACCGGTCTGTCCCCTCAGGCCTCACCCTTAATCTGCAGCTCAGAAGGGGGCGTGGCCTCTGGGAAGCCTGCCCTGGAGGAAGGGCTGAACCCCTTCTTCCTGCCCAACTGGGGCTCGGGCTTCTGACGTGTCGCCCTGTGGTCAGCCACCCACACTCGCCACTGCTAGGTGTCCCGGTGCATCGCCCACCCGGAGCTCCAGGCGGCACCCACCAATCCATGAGCAAGGGCGCCCGCGGGGAGACCCCTGTCGCCCTGCACGCCCCGCACACAGGCTGTCCTGCAGGGAGGAGCGTGCTGTCCCCATCAGGAGGGTTGGTAGGAGCACGGGCTGAGCTCCCCCCACCCATCATCGGGTCTCGGCCCTGCCTCTTCATTAGCCAGATAAGCAGCCTGACCCCTCCAAGCTTCGATCCCCTTTTCTGCAGAAAAGGGCGGTGATGTGACCTCCCGGGCATGCACAGCGTCCGACAGACAGTAATGTCCACACGGGCCACCTGTTAGGACTGGATTCCCTGGGCCAACGAGCCCCGGCTCCTCTGAGCCCCGCGCTCCCCAGGGAGACACACACGGAAGAACAGTAACAACCGCTAAGTGGTATCACACAGCCAGTCTGTGCCAGGCACTGTTCCAGGCAGGTGCCTGCATGGAACCCCAGGACGAGCCCTGAGAGACGGCTACTGCTATTAGTCCAGAGTAACGGCTGAGAGAGCAGACAAGCACAGAGAGGGACAGTCACCTCCCAGGGGCACACAGCTCGGGGAGTCAGGCTAGAAGGCAGGGGTGTTGGTGTGGGGTGGGTAACTGCCAGGTTGGGGTGGGGCTCGAGCTGGAAGCCCCCCTAGTAGTGAGCAGGGGTCTGTAAGCGTTTAGAAACCCTGGGAGGCTTGTGGTAGTCGCTCACCTGCTTTTTTACTTGTTTCTCTCACACCTGCCTCTCGGCATGGCAGGGGGCAGGCTCCAGTGGCTTGTGGCTTCCGGTGGGGACCCCAGCTGATACCCCCCAATGTCTGATGTGTAGGCCTCCCACTGCCTTTCAGAGCAGATCAGGGGACAGCTGATGTCCTGAAGTCTCTCTGGACAGCAAAGCGAGGGCCATGTCACCCCTCAGGGAGCCACGGATCCCCAGCAGCACGGCCTGCAGACCTGCGGCCTGAGAGCTGTCTGCAGACCGTGAGGCCAGCAGGCAGGCAGGATGGGGACCAAATGCAGACGTGACCCGTGTGTGGGCCTCACACGGAGGCACATTTCAGCTTAAAGGAAGAGCTTTCTAACTATGAGGCTGCCTGGAGTGAAACGGGCGGGGAGGAAGCGCCTGTTGCGGGAGGGGCATCGGTGTTTAGCTGGGGCTGGACATGGACATTGCAGAGGCAACTCGAGCACCAGATGGGCCTGGGATGATGGTCCGTTAAGGCGCCTTTGACCCTGAGGTCTGATGGGGAGTGCTGTCCGGTGCTCGCCTGCTGAACGCCGGCAGGGCCCTTCACCATCTCTCACTTCTACAATCCTCCCGCCAGTTCCACATGTTGGGAGATGTTAGCCCCATTTTATAGATCGAGAAACGGAGGCACAGAAAGATGAAGTCACGTGCCCTGCCCGGGTCTGTTCCCTCCCCCCACCTCCCATCCTCGGCATTTTTGCAGATGCGGTGACAGGTATTTCTGAGTGGGGTTAGGACAGCATCCTTGGACATCACTCCCGGCTCACCCTCACCCCTTCTCTCTTCATCCTTCTCACCAGACTCGGGCAGCTCAGCCTCACCTCTGGGCGACCGGGGAAAGTTCTTTAATGAGTAAGCCATTGGGGGGAAGTGGTGGGGTGGGGGTGGCTGGCACTCGGAACTGGCAGAACGCCCATCGCTATTAACAAGCGTGTTTTGTTTACATCCTCAACATTACACATTGTTTATAACATAATTATACCCCTCGGGCGCATGTTTTCTTTCTTTTTCCCCCAAGGATGATGGATTTATGAGATGGGTGGGCACACGCATAACCCGTGTCTCCAACGCCTGGTCGACTGGGTAACTTTCCACTCCAGGGAGAGCTTCCGTGCCTTCGAGGTTCCGGAGATTCAAGGGCAGGAGGTGGGACGGTGGCCTTTCCCTGCCTCTGAAGGTGGCACAGACCTTCATCCCTGCACGCAGGTCACCAGGGGTTCTTTCCCCAGGACCAGTGAGCGCTCGGAATCGCCACACCCCACCTCCCATTCGGCGGCTCGGGGTCTCTGTGCAGGCTCACACGATTACAGATGTGTTCTGTGGCTGGAACGCCAAGAGACGTGGTTAGAAAAAGAGCACTGGTTTTGGAGGCAGTCTCAACTTCAAACCTCGGGTCTCTAGCGAAGCTGTGTGACCCTGGGCAAGTCACTCCCCCTCTCTGAGCCTCCATCTCCTCGTCTTGAGGATGGGCGTAATGACAGCCCCTCCCTTGTGGGGCTGTGGTGAGGAATAGATAGGAGACTCTGTCAGAAGTCTGAGCCCAACACAGTCCGGAAGCGGCCACTGAAGGCAAGACAGCGGTGCTCCTGGAATTGATGGGGGGAAGGGACCGATTAGACCGTGTCTTCTTGCTGTGTCTGTGGCACCTCTCCAGGGCCTGGGATAGATGTCTAAAGTGCCCTCTGGTTGCCTCGGGAAGCAGTTCTGCGTTCAGGCGCACCTCGGTTTATTGCGCTCTGCTCTCTTGCGGCGATCTGGACCTGACCCCGCAGGAGGTCCGCGGGGTGCCTGTGACGGTCCACAGCTCACACGGGCATTGGATTCAGGTCTGAGTTGAATCCTGACCCAGCTGTTGACCTGCACATGATCTTGGACCAGACTCTCCCCGTCTGGGCTTAATGTCCTCGTCTGTGCAATGGGCCCACAGGGCCATAGAGACATGCCAGTGAGCCACTCCTCTCAGATCACCCGCGCTTAGGATGTGTGGATGGAGATTCTTCTCGGGGCTTCAGAGTTCGCATTTCCAACACATCTCCTTGACTTCTCAGGGAAGGGGCCGAAGCCCGCAGACTTCCTGCACGCCTCGTCAGCCCACACCCACAGGCTCCCAGGAGCCCTCAGGCATCTGGAGGAAGGCCAGCGCGATGGAGGAGGGGGAGAGCAAAGAGAAAGCGGGGTCTTCAGAGAAGGAAGCGGGTGGAAGAGGCACCCTTCAGTCACTCCTCGGGGGCCTCAGAGCCAACCGCGGCAGGGAAGGAACGGGCATTCGTTGAGGACGGACTGTGTGCCAGGCCCTGTGCGCCAATCTTCCCTGCAGGGACGACCTCTACACTCTGCCCAGAGCACCACAGACCCTTCTTCCTAGCCCTGGGAGCCAGGCTGGTATGGGTTCAAATGCCAACGCCACCGCTTCTTGGCTGTGTGACCCTGGGCAGCTCTCCCAACCTCTCTGAGCCTCCCTGCCTCACCAGCAGTGGGTCTTCAGGAGGGTCCCAGGCGGCCCCGTGGATGGAGGGCCGGTTTCAGTCTCGGCATTGCCCCCTGGGAGGTCTGCCTCTCAGGCCGTGCCCCGCCGCGATTCCTGTTTCAGACCTCAGGGATGTCGGCCCCCGGGGCTCCATTCCCCTGCCCCTCCGAATCAGTCACCGCTCTCCTTTTTTAGATGCCTGGCTTATTGTTCATCCCAAGTTCCACCAAACCAAGGCCTTTGAGCAGCTCAGAACAAGCTGATTGATGATCTCCACCCCCACCCCTGCCCCTCCCTGCCCAGAAGGTGGCTTAGGCTACTTGTACATAGTCTTGCTCTTTTCTTTGCGGGTCGGGGGGGTGAGTGAGGGACCTTGGGGGGCAGGGAGGCATGAAAGAGGAAGGATGCAGCCTTCGGGATCCGACTGAACCAGATTGACACAGGCACTGGCTCCGCGGGCTGGGCGGCCCCTGGCAGGACACCCGCCTCTCGGGGCCTTGGGCTCCTCATCTGGAAGTGTCCTGGCAGGGGTGGCGACAGTGAATGGCTGCGGGCGAGCCCCTGGCACACACTGCCAGGGCCACAGAGGTGGGCTCCCGCCCCCGGGGCCGGCAAACTTCCCAGCGGTGGGGCCTGCGGAACATTTCCTGGGCTCCCGGAGTGAGAGCAAGGGTGTGCCAGGGAGCTTTCTCTGCACCAGCTGCCTCTGACCCTGGAAAGCAGGGGTGTGGCTCTATTGTTCCAGAGTCTGGACAGGGCCTGCAGGTGCTCCCCGGGGGGCCGAGGTTAGTGAGCAGCCAGGCTTCTGGGCACCACCCAGGCCGGGGAGTGGCTCCCCTCGAGGCAAAGAGAAGGAGAAAGCTGGCAGACTCCGCAGGCAGCTGCCCCAGGCTGCCTGGAGGAGAAGCCGGTGCTGAGGGGCAGGGTGGGGCCAGCCCTTTAAACCTGGAGTGCGGGTCTCCCACTGCGCTGGGTCGTTTTGATAGGGGAGAAGGAAGGAACAGTTTCTATGGGAAGATGCGGGGCTTAATCTCATTCTTCAGACAGGTGGGTTCTGGGGTTCCTCTCCTGCTCCAAACACGTCAATGGCCCTCAGGGCCTTCTTGAGGCCCCTCGCCTCCTTTGCCTTGCCTCTAAGATCTTTTGTGATGCGACCCCTGACTCCCTGTCCACTCTCCCCTTTCCCTTCTGCCCTGAAGTCCTTGCAGTTCCCCAAATGCCCTCAGCTTGTCCTCATGTCCTGGCCTTTGTGCTGTTCCCTCCGCCCGAAACACGCTTCCCCATCTTTTGTCATCATCCCAGTCACTTCTTCTCTCCGCAGAGTAGCTTCTCTGAGAAGTGTCCCCTGGGCCCCTGTCCTTCGTGCTGACCACCCTGTGCGGCCTGTGTCTGTACTGTCCCCGGCTGTGGGGGGTGGGGACTGTGTGTGGCTCGGCGGGACCTGTGTCCCTGCAGCCAGCACAGGCCCTAGTACGGAGTGGATGTTTCCTAAATGTCAGCTGAAGGAGGAAGTGATGTACTCGGGAAAGAATGAGGGCATGTTCCCAGCCCCCTCCCCCCGCATCCCTGGTGCCCCCCTCACTCCCCACCCTGGGAGCTGGCGCCTCTGAGGTTGGAGTTTCCTGGGCCGGGTTATCAGGAGGGGCCCAGCAGGGGGTCCGACAGGCTTGGGAATCCCGGGGCCACTGAGAACTCTTTGAGGGGGTGTTGGATGACCTCACGCCCTGGGAACTCGTGCATCCAGCCCACTTGAGCGGAAAGGCTGCCTGCCTGGCCTGGAAGGAGCCGGCTTCTCCCAGCAGCAGCGTCCCGTGACCTCTGGCCTCCCGCCCGGCCTCCCCGCCGCCGACAGGAGTGTCACTGGCTGCACTGAGGTGACCGCACTGAGGGTTTTGTTTGCAAAAGGGAGGGGAGGGGAGCGGGTGGCAGTTTCCAGCGCGGGCTGGCCCCTTTCCACGCGGGGTGCTGGCTGACCAGGCCTCTGGGGCAGAGAACAAAGTCCCATTAAGCTGGCGGCGGCCCCTGGGCACATGCCGCTGCCCCACTTGGCAGGGTGAGGCGCGTGGGCTATTCTGGTTCTAGCCCACGTTCAAGCCCGCCAGTGGGAGAGGCGTGCTCGGGGCCAACGGGGACCCACATCCTCGCCCTGCTTCAGGCGGTGGGGAGCCCTGCCCGGGACCAGCCTTCCCTTTTCTCTCCAATGCACATGCCACCACACACACACATGCACATGCACGCACACACACGCACACATATGCACACACACGCGCACGCACACACCACGTGGCTTCCTGCCGCCCGCGCTGTTGGTTTGCATTGCGGACTTGGGCACATGTCGCTTGGATCACAGACTTCTCTCCTGCGCTCCACAGGCTGAGGCGGGATGTCAGGCAGGTCCCGGAAGCCCCATGTCAAATGTCGCGTGGATTGTGGGTACGTTTCAGGGAAAGAGGCCTGCACTGCTTTCAAGGCCTGTGACGGGCCCCCACGGGGCTGCCTGGGAGGAGGGCGCACCTGCCCAATGTTGCTGCTCTCAGAGCCTTAGTTTCTTCATCTGGAAAATGAAGGGGGTAAACCCACCCTGAAGGGTTGTCCTGAAGACGGCACCCAACACACGCGAGGCCCGCGCCTGCGTGATCAGGACTCTGTCCACGGCTGGGTGCGGGGAGGGTGCAGAATAGACTGGGCTCCCTGGCAGCTCTCGCCCCCTGTGGAGCAGAATCTGCTGAAAATTTCAGTCGAATGACATCTGCTTGAATGCCAACGCGCTGGAAGCTGTCATCTCGGCGGCCAGAGGAGCAGGAGCTGTGGCTTCCTGCCTGCCCCGCTCTGGCGGTAAACGCCATTTCCCGGCTCTTTTTGGAGCAAAGGAAGGCCGGGCCAGGCTGGGCTGGGGCGAGGAGCGGGATCCGTTCAGGAGGTGGCCCAGTGCACATTTGGGACGCTGCTGGGATGGCTTAAAAATAGGCCTGTGTCCTTGGACATCAAGGGAAAGCAACTCCAGGGTTTGCAAGGGGCCTTTCCTGGCCAAGGTCGCTGGCCCTCCCTGGGAGAAACCGTTCAGGACGTATTCCCCAGGCCCACAGCAGGCATCTCTGACCCGGGAAAAAAACCTTTTCTCTAATAAGGTGGTTTTAAAAAGAGACCGAGTGTTTAGTGAACACCTACTATGTGCCACATACTGAGTATCTGACGAGTTGGCCTCCTTTTTTCTTAGCAATCTTGCAGCGTGCCGATGACTCTTACCGGTTTTCTAGGTCTGGTGAGGGGGACCCAGAGACATTAAGCATGTACCTCCAGATGACACAGCTAAGATATGACAAAACCGGAATTAAACCGGGTCTGTCTGTCTCCAAGCCTGTGTTCTTTCTGACTGCCTCTCAAGCTGAGATTTAGGAAATAAAAACATTTAGTGAGCATCTACTATGTGCCAGGACTCCCACTGGGCTCTCTCTGTGCTCTCTCGGGGACCTGAAAATGCAATGCGGGGTAGGCTGTGCAAGTGGGGAGACCGAGGCAGTTTTTGTCCTTTCCGAGCTTTCCATAGTGTGGCTGCAGCGTCTCCTGCAGTGATTTAAAGGCTGAAGTCTGGGTTTTCCACGGACATCTCCCAACTCGGATGCCACTCTCCCTGGGCCGAGCTAAAAGCAGGTGTGGGTGTACAATTTGGAGGTTGCCTGCTCTTTTATGTTCAGCATTTTCAACTTGTGTAAATAACACATCTTCTTAGAAACGTTTTCCCTCTGTTTTCTTTAACGCACATCAGGGCTCTGGCCTCAGAGAGGGGAAAAAAAGAGTGTTTATCCCTCATTCCCTGAAGGAAGTTGGATCATATCATCAAGATTAAACAAATATGTAAACTTCGCTGGTGACTTGGCTGCAGTGCACCCTAACATATAGTTGGATTTGCAGGACTCTTCCCCTTATAGTAACAAAGCAGTGTTTCGCCCACCCCAGCAACCACTTCCATCATGAGGCCGCTCTGAAGGAACATCTGCTTAGAATTCCCAAGTCCTTTGGTATGGAAACTCTCCGATTAAGAGATAAGGTTGGAAAAGCAACAGTGATGTCAGGGGAGCTCAAAATAATCAAATAAGGGTGGCTTGTGGTCTCTGGGGCCCCAAAAGGCTTTCATCTGTGGTTGTATTTAATGTTTCCTGGAGAGTTTGCCGGCTCCGGGGACCTTGGAGAGAATCCGGCTGTGGGACGTGGGAGGAGGCGGCGGCCAGGAGCCGGTGGCTCGGCGGACGGATGGACGGACGGACAGGGCCGTAGCATGCGTGTGCGGAGACCTTGGGCTGCCTCTCCTGGTGGTTTTCACCGGTGGCATTTCCCCACTCGTTGATTTTTGTCCGAATGAATTAGCTCTCCCGTGGGCCCTTGCTTACCCTTGTGGTTCAGAGCTGGCCGCAGCCTGGCTCTGTGTCCCGGTCCTCGCTGCCGGGGGCCCCTCCCTGGCGGGCAATGCTGGCTGCCTGGCTGGAAGCCCTTCTGGCTCCCTGTCCCCCACGCTGTGCAGTCTGAGCCTCTCGGGCTGGCATTTAGGGCCTTCTTGTCTGGTCCCTGTGATGTCGATGACAACTTCACCCCTCGCCCCTAGGAAGCAGGGGCTGCCCAACCTCAGACACTCTGCCACGCCAACCGTAGTACTTACTCTCCCCGCAAAGTCTGGCTCCCCCCGCTCTGCCCCAAGTGTTCGCTCAGCCTGGAATATCCCCTCTCCTCCCTCAGGACCTGGCTCTGTGGGCATCACCTTCTGTCCCGTCCCTGGTTGAGTCTGGGGCCTCTGGGCCCCGGCGTCACCCAGGCCTAAGGGAGTCTGGAATGTCAGCACCACCGAGTGGCCCCCTCATCTGCCTGGTGGCTGCTGTGTTTCCAGTGCCTGGAATGGTGCCTGGCACACACTAGGTGCCCCCTGCCGTTTGACAAGTGGAGGAATGGCTCTTGTTCCTGAAGTGCCTTTTCTTATGTGGGACCGTGGCTTCATTCCTTGTGTTGTCTTCTATGGGTCAGTGGCTTCTGTTCGGAGAGAGGTCTTCCCAGCATGGTTTCCTCCCTTGGTGCCTGGGGCCTTCCCCTTGGGCCCGGGGAGGGTCGGCCATGGCGTGCCTGCCTCCTCATCGCCTCTCCCTCTTCATTTTCTCCTGCCCTCCCTCCCATTAGCCTCCGTAGTAATTGAACCCCCTGATGTGCCCAGAGCACAGTGAACCCCGTGGCTGGGCGTGGGAGCAGTGGTCCCTGCAGTGGCCTGCCATGCCCTGGGGTGCCATTCTTCTCCCACCACTAGACCATCGTGTGCCAGGGAGTGCCTGCCATTAATGAGCACCTGCCAGGCACGCTGTGAGCAACAGCACAGACTCATGCAGTAACCACCCACCCCGCCACCCCCAGGCTGCAGGGCCCCCGGGAACTGCCCCTGGGATGGAGGAGAGGTGGGAAGGATGACGCTTTCGCCTCAGCCCCAGGCCACCTGGGTGCATGGCCAGCAACCAGATCCTTTCAAAGAGACCATCCCGGCCCAGCCGGTGTGGCTCAGTGGTTGAGCATCAATCTATAAACCAGGAGGTCACGGTTTGATTCTCGGTCAGGGCACATGCCCAGGTTGTGGGCTCAATCCCTAGTAGGGGGCATGCAGGAGGCAACCAATCAATGATTCTCTTATCAGTGATGTTTCTATCTCTCTCTCCCTCTCCCTTCCTTTCTGAAATTAATAAAAACATATTTTAAAAAATAAGAGACCATCCTAATATTCTCCAAGTCCTTTGGGGCAAAGTTCCCTAAGAAAAGCATCCTAAAAGGTTCATGTCCTAGAAAAGTCGCCTTGCTTATAAAGAATGTCTTCATTTTCTGTGGTAAAGGGAAGGGGCAGTCCCAGAATTGTAGCCTCGGTCTCCTTGGAACCTCAGTATCAGGATATTATTAGTTGCCTATTAAGCACATACTTTGCGCCAGGCCCTATTCTAGAAACTGCAGCCACAGCTCTTTCAGCAGCTGTGCGAGTTAAGCAATGTCCCCATTTCACAGGCGAGGAAACGGGCTAGAGAAGTGACCAGCTCTCCCACCCATCCCGGCCAGGAAGGGCCAGTGCCTGGCTCCAGACTGGACTCTATTGCCTTTCATCCTCTTGTCCCGGAATCCCCGGACCTCAGTCTTTCTGTTGCCGTTTCTGCTTTGCTTTTGAACAAAAATTGCAGAGAAAAGCAGTCTTTGCCCCCCCCCGGCCCCCCCCTCACACACTTCTCCCCAAGAATCCAAGGCCCTGTGGCCTTTGGACAGATTGCAGCCGGAGTGGCCCCTGGAGGACCTGGAAGGATTTGATGGGGATGGAGAAGTGGGTTGACCCCAGCCTGGCTGCTGGGTGACGAGCTCGTTGGTATTGGTCCATCAGGGGGTGAAGCAGCTCTGGACAGTGCTTCTCCCCCGACACACACACAGTCTCATTTTGCTCATCTGTGAAGTGGGTATAGTGACTTTGCTGTGGGAGTGCTGGGCTGATTGGGGTGGCTGGAACCTTCTTAAGTTCACCAAGTACTGGTTTAATTAAGATGGAATTTTTATTAAAAGATGAATCGGGGCGGCACAGTTCTGAGGGGCCCTAACCCTCCTGCCTGTCTCTTCCCGCAGACTCCAGCCCTCCCGCCCGCCTCCTGTCCACCCGGCCGTGCTGTGGGCCTGGCCCCGAGCGGCGCCCGGTCCTGGGGGAAGCCCCGCGTTTCCACGCGCAGGCCAAGGGCAAGAACGTGCGGCTGGACGGCCACTCGCGCCGGGCCACGCGGCGCAAACAGCTTCTGCAACGGGGTCACGTTCACGCAGCGGCCCATCCGGCTGTACGAGCAGGTGAGGCTGCGCCTGGTGGCCGTGCGCCCGGGCTGGAGCGGCGCGCTGCGCTTTGGCTTCACGGTGCACGACCCGTCGCTCATGAGCCCGCAGGACATCCCCAAGTACGCCTGCCCGGACCTGGTCACGCGGCCCGGCTACTGGGCCAAGGCGCTGCCCGAGAACCTGGCGCTGCGCGACACGGTGCTGGCCTACTGGGTGGACCGCCACGGCCGCGTCTTCTACAGCGTCAACGACGGCGAGCCCGTGCTCTTCCACTGCGGCGTGGCCGTGGGCGGCCCGCTCTGGGCGCTCATCGATGTGTACGGCATCACCGACGAGGTCCAGCTCCTCGGTAGGTCCAGGGCCGCCGTCCCTGCTGCGAGGGGCCAGGCGACGGTTCTCCGTGCGCCTGCTGTGTGTTTATTTCACACGACGCAGAGGGCTCACTTCGCTAGGCGAGGCATAGTCCTAAACAATGGATACATTCTAAGTCATTTATCATGACAGCTCATGATCCCTGTTCTACATTTGAGAAAACTGAGGCATGGAGGGGTTAAAGGACTTGATTGGTCCAGAGTCCATGGTCTGGCCCAGGTTTATTTGCTTACTCCTTCATTCAATTATTTGCTCATTCACTCACTGATTCTTTCATCCATTCTGTTGCTCATTCTGTCACTCCTTTGTCCACTTGCTCACTCCTTTATTCATGCCTTCACACATCCACTAACTCAGATTATAATTTATGCCCTAATCCTCCAGTGTCTACACTGTCAGGCAGTGAGCATTCAGCTCCAGGTCCACTGGGCAGACAGGGGTGGCGCTGGCTCTATCAGAGGAGGCAGCGGCCAATGCTGAAATCCTGGTGGTGAGAACTCAGGGGGAGTTTGCTGCCCTTATCTTGAGAGACATGCTGAAATTTTTTCAGATGAAATGGCATGTCTAGCATTTGCTTCAACATAATGTAGGAGGGAGAGTTGGTGGAGGTGTCAAGATTGGCCATGAATTGTTCAATCTGGATAATCAGCATTCATTATACTATTTGTATAGGTTAGTTTTTCAAAAAGTTAAAAAGGGGGTGGGGGGGGGCAACAAAAAACCAGGAGGCCAACCAAAACAGGTCTGTGAGCCAGGGTCAAACTGGGATTGCCAGTTTGCCAAATCTGCCCTGTATGGAGCGGTAGGATTGCAGAGTAACATATCAGACTCTCACCAGGGGCTCGGGCAGGCTTTTTGAAAAAGCATGTTCAAGATTATGACTTAATTTTATATTAGGAAAACTGAAGAGGAAGAAAAATTTTATTCCATAACATAAACTGTAATTCTATATGGTGATATTTAACAAAATCTTAGCCAGAGGGACCTGGTTTTAAAGTTTGAGAAACACGTTTTCTTGCTTTAATTATGGTTAATATTTGTCACTTAAAAAAACCTTCAAAATATGTTAATGACTTTTTCTTTTCAATTTCTTTGTTAAGAGTCAGTCTATGCCAGAGAACTCATTCATTCATTCATCATCCAATAAACCACATAATAATGGGGGCTACTTGCTGAGTACTCTGCTCAGCCCTGGGAACATGGTGGTGAGCAGACTGGCACAGACCCTGCCCTCCAGGAACTCACATTCTAGCTGGGGAGACAGGCAACTATTCATCTACCAAAGTATAAAGACCTGTTACCTGGATGATAAATACCTTTATTTTGCTTTTTTACTTAACTGTAATATGTCGTATCAAAACATATTTTCATATCACTAAAAATTATTCAAAAAATATTTTCATGATTATCTTTAAAAAAAACTTAGTTTCTTGTTTTAGGAATGAGTCCATCTCTCTCTTTAAAAAAAAATTTTTTTTATTGATTTCAAGAGAGGAAGTGAGAGGGAGAGACAGAAACATCCGTGATGAGAATCATTGATGGGACGCCCCCTACTGGGGATCAAGTCCACAACCCCCACACGTGCCTTGATGGGGAATTGAACTGTGACCCCCTGGTTCATAGGTCAGTGCTCAACCCCTGAGCCACACCAGCTGGCAGAATGGGTCCATCTCTTATTGAAACCTTCTGCATTCGGTGTTTGGTGCCACCAGGCTGTGCTCCTGCTGCCTTGGCTCAGCCAGCAGGTGTTGGAGGCCTGGACTCTCGCTCGTCCTGGGTTCTCGTCCTGCTTTGCCGCGTAGGGACCTGTGACGGTGGTCACACTCTTGAACCCCTCTGTGCCTCAACTTCCTTCTCCGCTAAATGGCGAGTAATAACAGATAATAACAGACCCCGCCTCACAGGTGTGTGAGGACCGCAGGAGCCCCTCCTGAAAGGAGCTTAAAGCAGCACCTGTCACAGACGAAGGCCACACGTAAAGAGCAAAAGGGCCCCTCTTTCCCTCGCAGCTTATGTTCTGGATGGGGAGGCAGAAAATAAAGGGTTTCCAAATGCCCTTTAAGGCTTCACGAGTATGAAAACCTCCGAGGGAAGGGAGGAGGAAGGGAGAGAGGAGGAAAAGAAAGAAGAAGGGAGCGAGAAAACAGGGAGGCAGGAGGAAGAGAGAGGAGGGAAGAACGGGAGGAGAAATAAAGGGCGAAGGCAGAGGAGAAACGGGTGGAGGGAAGGGAGGAGGGAGCACAGAAGGCGGCAAGGGCCTTACCTGCCCATCCCCAAGGTCAGAAGGTGTCACGGAAACGAAGGGTTATGCTTAACCCAATCCTGTGCAAATGTGATGATTTTTAAAATACGTTTTTATTGATTTCAGAGAGGAAGGGGGAGGGAGAGAGAAACATCAACAATGAGAATCACTGACCGGCTGCCTCCTGCACGCCCCCTACTGGGGATGGAGCCCGCAACCGCGACCTCCTGGTTCATAGGTCGAAGCTCAACCCCTGAGCCCCTCGATTCCTAAACCAGAAAAAGAATGGCGGGGGTGGGGAGAGGCCGGGGCCCCTGGAGGCGCGGGGAGGGCTGCGGGGAGGAAGGAGGCGGGCTGATGGGCAGGGCCCGGGGCCGCGCCCTCACCCCCACCTCTCCTCCCTCCGGCCCGCAGAGAGCACCTTCGTCCGACACCCTGCGGCCCGCGCGGCTCAAGCAGGGCCCGCTTCAG
>NW_005871594.1:4780-7310 GCF_000147115.1 Myotis lucifugus | reverse complement strand
GGCGACGTGCACCTGGGCGTCAACCGGGCGCCCGCGCGGCCGCCTGCTGTGCGTGGACACCACGCAGGCGCTTCTGGACCTTCTTCGTCGTGCGGGGCGGCGCCGCCGGCCAGCTGCGCCTGCTCGGTGAGTCCCCCACTGCGCGTGCGCGGGGCCCGCCGGGACCCAGAGGGCGCAGCGCGGGCGGGGGCGGGAGCTGGAGCTGGAGCCACCGCTGAAGCCCAGCCCGCGGTTCCCAAACTTGAGGCCCATCGCACCACGCACCTCCACCTAGAGCAGCGGTTCTCAACCTGTGGGTCGCGACCCCTTTGGCGGTCGAACGACCCTTTCACAGGGGTCGCCTAAACCATCCTGCATATCAGATATTGACATGACGATTCATAACAGCAGCAACATTACAGTTATGAAGTAGCAACGAAAATAATTTTATGGTTGGGTCACAACATGAGGAACTGTATTTAAAGGGCCAAAAGGTTGAGAACCACTGACCTAGAGTTTCCATGCAGTAGCGCTGGGCCCCGGGAGGATGTCTTTCCAACAAGTGCCCCAGGGATGCCCAGGTTGCAGGTCCCTGGACCACATTTTGTCTGCACCGACCTAAGTACCCGCGGCGTCAGGGTGTGGCAGGCTTTATGCAGTCGGCCAATGACCAGTGCACTCGTTATTTCCATTGCTATGGTTACATGATTTACATAGCCGATGCATAGTAAGTGTAGGAGAAACAGTATGTACAGTTACACTGAAAAGAGGAAGTGAGAACAACACCGTCCACAGAAAATGGAATTCGGGCTTGAACCACCCTATTTTGAGATGATTCTTGCCTTCCTTCATTGCCCCAGACACGGAGCACCCACCCACTGGGCCAGGCCCTGGGCTCCAGGATGGGGCGGGGCAGAGGACCGGGCCCAGGCGTGGGAGTGCAGAGCTGCAGGGCGTGGTGTTTGCGGGGCAGAGGGGGTGTGGGGAAGGTTCACAGAGCACAGCTCCCTTCTCATGGTTGGGGAAGTCGAGTCCCAAGGCTAACAGACACGATGACCGTGTCCTCTGTCACCTCGTTCACTTCTATCCTCCTGCCGATGGTAGGAAACCCGTTTCATGATCCCATCTACAGAGAAGAAAACTGAAGCGCGGAGAGAATTAACGGCTGCCGCAGTCTTTGGCTGCTCAGCCATGAAGAGGCGGGGCAGTCAGAGCCTCAGCTTCCTTCTGTGCAGAAGGGCAGGGTCCCCTGCATCTGGGGTTGTGAGGGTGAAAGGATGAGATGTGCATCCTTTCAGCAGGTGCCTGTCGCCTCCCGCATGCTTAGCCAGTAGTGAACGTAACAACGGCGACTGTTGCTTGGTCCAGATGTGGAAGGACGTCAGTAGGACTTCACCCCTCTTTCCATCTCGGAGTGCACTTTCTCTGTGCTGGCTTCACGCGGGCCGGGCCTGCGGTGCCAGGCTAGCCTGCCAGTGAGCCTTTCTTCCCCGTAGCTGGAGTGAAAGTTCTAGGGCAGGCCTCACTGGCCTTCGTTGGGTTATGCGGCCTTCCCTAAACTGCCATTGAGACCAAGAGGGAGACGTTCTTACTGGCCTGGATCGTGTGAAATAAAACCCCAGTTCTGTTTCCCAGAAGTAAACGGGAACGATGGTGGGGCAGGCACATAGCAGATGTCCACCACGCACGTACGACGCCATTGGAACCCTGTGAGGCGGCTCTTGCCCTCCCATTAGACAGAGGGGGAGGCTAAGGTGCAAAGCAGCGGAGAGCCAGGGACTAGCAGGGCAGCGCCCACCTGATGGAGTCTCTTTGGTCTCAGGCACCCTGCAGTCCAGCCCTGTGATCCCGTCTCCGTCGGGGTCCCTCAGCGGCTCCCAGGACGATAGCGATTCCGATATGGCCTTCAGTGTCAACCAGTCCTCCTCGGCATCCGAGTCATCCCTGGGTAAGGAAATGCAGACCTGGGGCAGGGGCGGGGGCAGGTGCTGGCCTGACTCCTTCCCAGGGCTAAGCAGGGTGGTCACCTTCCCCCCCACCCCGCATCCTCTCCTTCCTCAGCTGTGCATTCAGCTGGCGGGAAGAGAAACATCTAGATATGGCACCCAAAGGGTGATAGTGGTGCCTGATGCTTGGGGGCAGGAAAGGGGGCAAAACCCAGACAAAAAGCCGAAGTCGGTGTCTCCCAAAGTTGTTCCCCCGTGGGTTCCCCCAGAGAAACTTTGCCTTCTTGGGGTTGCCCCAACGGAACCAACCTGAGAACCACATTACTTAGGTCTGGCCTGGCCTTCCCTCTCTGCAGTGACAGACTACTGGTAACGTAGAATAAGCACTGTGCTACTCTTCATACAGGAAGAAGCATTGTCCTGACGCCCCAACCAGGGGAGGCAGGCGGCTTTAATGCATACCACACATTCATTGCTAAACTACCAGTCTTCGTCTGACAATGTATCTAGTCATTGCTTTCACGGCCACACAAATTACTGTGATAAGCTAATTGAGACACATTGTGCACAGCCTTCCCTAATACACCAGGAATACCGGCGAGGGG
>NW_005871594.1:0-1780 GCF_000147115.1 Myotis lucifugus | reverse complement strand
TGGAATCGCTAGAGAAATTGGCCCATTTCAAGTCAAAACAAGGCTCCCTCTCCTAGTCCAGCCCCAGGACCGGGCATTCTGGTAGGCGTGGCACGTGTTAGGAACACAGGGTTGGGAACATTTCCGAGCTTTGATTCAATCCCTCTGTGTCGGGTTCTGTGCTCGCACGTGGTAGGTACAAGAGGTTTGCAGAGTAATGAGACCCAGGTTCTGAGTTTTGGGGGTTGATAAAAACATGTCCACGCCCGCAAAGTCCCTCCTCACACACCTGCTGAAATGCCTGCCAGGTGTGAGGTGCTGGGAGGCGGAGCTGGGAGGATGGCCCTGGGTCTGAGGTCAGAGGCGGAGGCAGTAAGAGTTATGAGACGATGGGGGCAGGTTTCATGGGCCTCGCTGGCCCCTGTGGCCTCGGGGTCTACCTCAGTGAGTGCCCGGCCGCTGCTTCTGGACCAGAGCCTCCTGTGGGCTTCGGAAAGCTCCTCTAAATGGGAAGTGCCAGGCGCCGTGCAGCCCGTACGTCGCTGCCAAAGGCCTTGGGCTGAACCCCGAAGTCCCCACCAGCGGATGACCACCCTCAGGACCTCCCAGGGAGATGTGGGGGGGGGGGGCTATCTGCTACTGGTTCCTGGACCTGGAGAACCCCGGTCAGTTCCTGTTGAGAGGGGCAGTGATCTCCCTCTAGACCCCGTCTCTGCCCGTGTCTGGGGGGACAGCGGCCCGGGACACAGGGCCGCCTGGCATTGCTTGGTCTTTGTCTCACCGTCTCTCCCAGGTCCCTGATGAAATGACTTGTACGACAATCTGTCTGTGCCTTATGAGAGTGTCTGTGCACTTTTTATCCTTTTCTAAAGCAACTCTCCCCAGTGGGCAGGGGCTGGCAGACGTCACCGTGTCCCGGACACCGTACGGTCACTGCGGTTCCGCGTTGTGTTTCGGGGTGAAGTGAGGTGCCCGCCCGCCCCGCCCCCACTACCTGTGTACAGACCTTTACAAACCGTCTCTTGCTCTCATTTTCCTGATTCAATACTGTGACCTCTCCAATGCAGTCTCATCTTTGGGGAACTGTAAGAAAGGTTGTAAAACTTGGGGCGAGTGGGTGGGAAGGGTTTGCACTGTCCTGTGTGTTGTGCTTTTGTGTGTGGTGTGTTTTGATTTTTTTGTCTGTTTTTATCTGTTTTATATTAACATAAGTTTTCTGTTTAAAAAAAAACCACACAAAACAAAAAACAAATACAACTCTGGCTTGTTAAAAAAGAAAGCTCTCCAGACTCAGTGTGTAAATCCCAGGGGTGTGCACCTCTGGGAAGTGGAGGTGCGGGCACGAATCATTGCCCGCCTTGAGGAAACAACTCGCAAAATGTCTCTAGGCCCCTGACGATGGTTGGTCCTTTGACCAAGTACCTCCTGCAGAATATTGCAAGGAAATCATTCCAATCAGAGATTAAGCTCTAAATGTAAAGGTGTTCATGGCAGCATTATCCTATACTAGAGGCCCGGTGCACAAAAATTTGTGCACTCGGGGGGGCGGGGGGATGGGGGTCCCCCAGCCCGGCCTGTGCCCTCTCGCAGTCTGGGACCCCTCGGGAGATAATGACCTGCTGGCTTAGGCCTGCTCCCGGGTGGCAGAGGGCACGCCCAATCCCTAGGTGCAGCCCCTGGTCAGGCTCAGAGCAGGCCAATTGGGGAGTTGGGGCGCTGCCCGTCATGCACAGAGCAGGGCGGATCGGGAGGTTGCAATGCTACCCTCAGTCACGCTCAGGGTAGGGCCAATTGGGGGGTT
>NW_005871593.1:442854-548233 GCF_000147115.1 Myotis lucifugus | reverse complement strand
GAGAGGGGGCACAGTGGGAGAGCAAGGAGAATGAGGTTTCGCTCTTCAGAAATGCAGCTGCTCTCACCTTTCCTCCTCCAAGGCTCACTACAGTCAGGTACAGTGTCGCCTACCATGAGTAACTCCTGGATGACAGGAGAGAGCAGGAAAGGGGTCAGGACCCATTGGCTGGCTTCGCAATAACTAGATGCAGAAACATGGGCAGTCTGCTGTCAGGACAGACCCCACACCTGCTGTGCACAGCGTGTAGGAGTTTTAAGATTATTTTATGTTGCACTGCACATGGCCACACTTCCACACAGCCTAGCAAGAAATGATGCTTTAGAATTTTTACTTTTACAAGTAATACTTGCACATATTTTCCCTCTAAAATACTGAAACTTACAAATAACATCAAGTTTCCTTTGAGAACCTACCCCAATCTCCCTATCGCCACCTTCCCAGTTAGAACTGTGTATATGAGATCAGTTCTGTTACTTTTTCTCTATATACACATACACATGTATATACTTACACACATATGTGTATATTTGCATGCAAATAATATATTATTCAAAATATATAAGTGCTATAAATATTTATTTTATAATATACAACATATTTACATAATGTATAATATATAATGTAGTATCCTATATATTAAAAGGCTAATATGCAAATTGTCCCCTCGGAAGTTTGACTGACCAGGAGTTCAACCACCCACTATGACGTGTGCTGACCATTGGGGGTTGGCACGGAATGAAGGAAGTCCCCGGCTGGCAGCCGGCAACTGGGGGAAGGAAGGCTCCAGCTGGCAGCCAAAAGGCCCTGATCGGCCCTGATCACTGGCCAAGCCCGGGGACCCTACCTGTGCATGAATTTCGTGCACTGAGCCACTAGTATAATATAATTATACTATGTAGATAATATGATTATATTTATTATGTATAAATACATGTTCTTCTTTATCTATATCATAAACCCATAGAAGATATATGACACTACTTTATGTGAATATTTTTGTACAAGCTCCAACATTCATGTCTCGATATTCAGCCAAGTAAGTTTAAGTGTCTGCTCTGCACTGGGTCTGTTCCAGGTGTTGGGCAGGTGAACTCAGTAAAACAAAGATCCCACTGTCGTGCAAATGCTATCATTCTGGAACGTTCTCACTCATAATATGTCTTAGAGGCTATCCGTTTGCATACATATAGACCTACCTCAGTCCTTTTAAATAATGCATAAATGTAGTTGTATCCCATGATTTAGACAGCCCCATACTGATGGGATTATTGTCATAAGCTGACCAGCATCTGGCCTGCTGGGTATCTCTCCACAGTTGGCTAGAGAGATAGGACGGTGCTTCCTTCATCACTTGTGTTGGTTTTGTCAGGTGCATTCTGTGTTGTCAGACCAGAGACCCAATGCAGAGACGTATGAGAGGGCTGGTAAGGAAAGATTTCTTTTTCTACTTAGGACAACGCATCAAGGTTTTCATGGTAAGAATCAGAATTAGAGTGGGGACCAGGAGAGTAGAAATGGAAGAGAGTTGTGGACAAAAGACCTGTGCAGGGATGGCAACACCTGGCCCACGCCAGCAGGTAGACGCAATCACGCCAGATAATCGAGGTGCCAGTTTTATCTGAGTTCAGATCAAAGATTGGGAAAAGCCCATTTAGGTGTTAAACTCCCATTTTTCATCTTCCAGGATGGTTCCCATTCACGACATCACCTACTTGTTTTTAACCTGTGTTCCTGTCTCCAGACATTTTCAGTCTGAACAGAGTGGGGCTTGTAGAAGAGCCTCCAGTGTAGAATGAAGTGCAGGCCTCGTAATTGAAATAGGTTCCTTCCCTCATTCCCATCCGCATGAATTTTATGTACGTTATATACATAAAAGTGTTCTCATGTAGTTAAAAAATTAATAGGTTTCATCGTTTTCTCTTTCCAGTTGAGGTTTCGGGGCATTTGTTTTATTATAGACCTGCTTCATCACAGCTTAGCATAAGAACAGTATTGAAGTCTCTCCTTGGTTTGTTCACTTTAATCACCAAGGCAAACAGTGCTGATTTCCCCACCATTAATCAAGTTTCGGTGTTCGAATTATGTGATGTGATTTTCCATTTTTTCCATGCCCTCATTTAAACCTGAAAACAATTGAACCAAGTAGTGAGGGAAATCATCAAGGCTGGAGTTTAGATGAGTATCTGGGAGAACTTCACTCAAGTAGTTTCATAAGTGGATAATCAGATGTGTTTCATCTCTTTTTTTTTTTCTATGTGGATATTATCTATGGCTTCTATCTGTATTTATTAGCAAGAAAAACTTTGGTGGACTTAATTGAAATTTTGATGATTTTCTTTCTTTGTATTCCAGGGTTGTCTAAGGAATGCAAAAATTAAATCTTATGCATGTTGTGTTTGTGTACATGTGTAATTAATAGGCATTTAGAGGGCCCATTTGCGTTCTTCCCCGGCTTTGTTCCCTGCATGAGCTGGTTTCTCTGCTCTCAGCCTCTCCTGTCATTCTCTCTGCCTAAATGCTGATGCCTGATGGAGGTGACTTCACCTGGGTACCGGAAAGGAAAGGACAGCAATTTGTGCCTCATTTGAGCCTTTTAACTTCCCAAAGGAAAGAGAAAAACAGCAGCAAAATTTTTAGAAAGAAAAATCTTGCCAACTTTTACATGCTGTGGCCCTAGATCTAGACAGCCCTTTTGTAAATACCACTGTTGGGGAGGACCAAGGTTTTATGGGGCCAGAAACTTATGCAATTTGGGGAGTTCTCTTTAAGAAAAAGAATACAAAATTATTAATTCAAAAGTAAAAGGAAAATTAAATCTTTATGAAATAATGAGAAAAAATAATAGCACATTGTAAATTTTTAAAAAGCTAAAAGAAAATAACAGAATCCAGAAAAATACAGTATTTAATTAACACACCTCTATAATACTTTTTCTTTACATTTTTTGCTGCATAATCTTTGCTCAACACTTTCTATACCATTTTGTAATATCATTTTCCATAGATGGAATAGAAAGATAACTTGATTCTCCTCCTAAACATGGTTGTCTGAAACTTGTTTATATTATTGGTAGTTTAGGAAATATTATTTTGGCTTTGCAATTTGTCATCATTAATGTCATAAAAACTGTTAGAATTGTCAAAATTGGGGAAATTCCATCATGTTTCCTTTGCTGTGGGCAGTGGGAATGACACCAGGTGTTAGACTGGTTCAGCAACCTCGGTACTTGAGTTCTGGCTAGGAAAGAATTCAGAGCCAAGACTCCAACTATAAGAGAACATCTATATATATAAAAGCATAAACGACCGAATGACTGGTCGCTATGACACACACTGACCACTAGGGGGCAGATTCTCAATGCAGGAGCTTCCCCCTGGTGGTCAGTGCACTCCCACAGCCAACCTCCCGAGGTCCCTCCCTCCAGCCACTGACCCCGATCGGTCCTGATCAGCCCCAATTGCCAGCCAGGCCAAGGAACCCCACCCGTGCACGAATTCATGCACTGGGCCTCTAGTCCTATATAATAAAAGCCTAATATGCTAAGTGTCTGGTCAACCAGTTTGCTGTTCAACCAATCAAAGCGTAATATGCTAATGATATGCTAAGGCCGCTCAACCGCTCGCTATGATGCCCACTGACTACCAGGGGGCAGGCACTCTGATAGGTTAGCTTGCAGCTGGGGTCTGGCAGATATGGACTGAGTAAGACGGGCTGGACTTGCCCTGGAGCCCTCCCTTGGTCCCTCCCAGGCTGGCCAACCTCCCCCATCCCTCCCTGGCCCTGATTGTGCACTGGTGGGTCCCTTGGCCTGGCCTGCACCCTCTTGCAATCTGGGACCCCTTGGGGGATGTCGGAGAGCCAGTTTCAGCCTGATCTGGCAGGCCAGGCCAAGGGACCCCACTGGTGCACGACTTCGTGCACCGAGCCTCTAGTTTCTTTATAAAATCACAGAGGTGGAAGAGTAATTTGTAGAAGAAATGGGCTGAGGAAGTGAGTTATAGAAGAAAAGGAAGGGCCTTAGGAGCTTGGGAGTAAGGAAGGTGACATGCCTGCGGGGGAAGGGGGTTAAAAGGGGTAGGAGTGAGGGAAAGGCAGGGGTGTGCTCCAGGGAGGGAGCATGCTGGTCCTCCATCCTAAGGGTTTTAAGGGTGGAGATTTTAGGGAAAGTCCCAGGGGAAGATCTCAACAGAATATTCAGCAGTTTTCCAGGTGTGTCCTTTCATGGCCATGGTCTCCACTGATTGGTGGATACAGGGGCAGGGGGTCCTTATTCAATGCAGCTGGTCCTGAGGTCAGCCTTGTTGTCCCCTGTCTGGTTTTCCTGCTTTTCTGGGCCTGGAGCTGAAATACAACTGAGGCCCCTATGTTATCTATAGGAAGAAAAGGTCAGGGGTCCAAACAGATTGACCAGTGAGATGCTAGGGAAGGAAAGGTCACCCTGGGGGCAGCTCCCACCCTACAATTGTCCTTTGCTAAGCACCGGGGGCTTTCACCCTGGTGACCTTCTGTACCCATGATCCTTGCTCTGCTCATGTCTGTCTAACTGCCTACCACGCTTTCCTATATGAGCTATCAGATTTAGAGGGATTTTCCACCTCCACAGGCCCATCTCTGTGTTCATACATTCAAGCCTTGTCCCATTCCAGTACCCAAATCCTCCAGCACTGGTGCCCCGGGGCATGTTCATATCGTAGTATAACCTCTAGACCTACACCTACCTTCCTGCCTCATGCCAGGTGAGATGGCTCAGTGAGGGAAACGCATTGCTGCAGACCATTGCCCGCCAGGACCACCAGCAACAACTTAAGCAACTGAGAACCAGACGGCTATCTTACTCTAAAACCAGATTAAATGTTCTCCTTAGACCCTAAAACGCCAGGGGTCATTCCTGCACTCCACACTTCCAGCCTGTGGGGAGATCCAGGGGTCTTGACTGACTGCGATTAAAATATCTGACTTTTAAAATGCTTACAATACCCCGTGTGCCCACACTACTAGGATCCTCTCAGGGGCCCATGCATGTGAGCGACCCTGAAGCTTGGGCTTCATTAGTTTCCATTCATGACCACACCATGGGTCATGGTGAAGAGGGATTGAGTGTAGAGTAATCAGGCTGCCAGTGCCTGCTATCTGTGTGCCTCTGGGCAGGCTCGGGCACACGGGAGTCTGGGTAGGGAGGAAGAGGAGGAAGCCGGATGCAGATGCCACAGGCGGTGGGGAACAAACCTAGCTGCAGGGTGTCTGACCCAAAGAAAGGCAGCCGGATTACTTGCTGTCAGATCTCACGCATCATGGTAAACTCAGATAGGAGGGCCCGCAGGAAGCCAGCCACTGCAGTGTGGAAGGAAGAACATGAGCTCGAGAGTCTTGGAGGTCTGGACTCCAATCTTCTTCTATATGCCCCCAGTAGCTGTGTGACCCTGGGCATGTTACTTAACCTCTCTGAGCCCCACTTCCCTTATCTATATAAAATTGAGATTGAGAGTGATACCTACCTTTTCGGGCTGTTGAAAAAATTATTGGGAAACAAAAACATATAGATGTGCCTGGCTCACAAGTACCAAACTTCAGTGGGCTTCCTTCCAGGAGGCAAGCAAAACTCAAGTCAGGATGGAAACATTCCCGCAGATCTTCATCAGTCAGTTTGTAATAAGATCCAAGCTGGTGGTTAGAGATATAAGAAATAGAAGCTAGGCCTCTGATTGAAAGGATCTGCAGGGGCCAAGATGCTGTCAAGGTCTCAGCCAGGGTCCATGGGCCTGCATTGGTGGGGAACCGATGTAGTAGGCAGAGAAGCTGGGCCAAAATGATTTCACATACCCTCTGTCTGCATGGAGGGAGGGAGGGAGAGAGGGAAGACAGACACCAGAGCTCCTAGGCCAGCCGTGGGCAAACTACGGCCCGCGGGCCGGATCCGGCCCGTTTGAAATGAATAAAACTAAAAAAAAAAAAAAGACCCTTTTATGTAATGATGTTTGCTTTGAATTTATATTAGTTCACACAAACACTCCATCCATGCTTTTGTTCCGGCCCTCCGGTCCAGTTTAAGAACCCATTGTGGCCCTCGAGTCAAAAAGTTTGCCCACCCCTGTCCTAGGCCCTCACTAGGGGCATCAGCTCACTGGCACGGGGTGGCGAGGCTCGCCCCAGAGCTCAGCAGCCCAGGCTGCTAATGTGCAACCTGCCAGGGCCGGGACAGACACAGGCTGCAGGTGGGAGGCTGCAGACCCTGAAGATCCTCCAGGCCTGAAAAAGATGGACCAGCCAACCCCAGAGAACCTGGGAATACCTCTGTATGCTCCACCCGCATCATAAGATGAACAAAGGATGGCAATTAAAACCTACAAGATCCTCCATTAAACAATGGAGAAGCATCACCTGCCAAAAGAAAAGAATACAGTTTTTTAAATGGTATTGCTTCCAACTGCCAGCACTCGTTTAGTCTCTGTAGAGGAAAGGGTCTCCTCTTTATTTCTGATTCTTTATAGTGGCCTCTTTGGCAGTGGTGGTCCCTCTGGCACCTGTCCCTCTAGTCTGCGGGATATCAAGCTCCAGTGCACATAGGAGTCTCTTGTAGGAGCTTTGTGAGTGGGACCTGGGACCCTGCATTGCTAACACCGCACATACTTTGCAAGACTCGCTCCAGTCTGTATGTACTAGGACTCTCTATATCCTTGCCTTTCTTCCAGAATTTTGTTTCTGAAGGTCTCCAAGTCTAGGCTGCTAGGGACTACAGTCTTCCCATCCCTGACACATGAGGGTCTGTACAGAGCACAGCACAGCCCTAAGCCCATCCCCCATGTGCACCCACTCTGCCTTTCCCAGACTGAAGCCACCCCAGTTGTCATGCCCCAAGCACACATCCACACTCACCCCCCCCCCCCACACACACACACACACTCCCTAGGTGGGGTCAGCACATCGCCAGCCACTACTCATCCCTGTCCTCATGGTCCCACAGTGCATAGCCTGTACCTCTACCGAGCAGTTCCTTCATCCTTTCTTGTGAGAAGTAAGTTGCACACCTAGTTCCTGAACTCAGTCATGAGCTCTTACAGGAGAAGCCGAACCCGTTTGTCCTATATGCTGCTCCCAACCACCCACCTTGAGGCTATGCACGGAATGTTGTAGAACCTAGAAGAGGGTGCTTTTGAAGGAAAGTGACTTTCTTACCAGTGGCCCCAGCGGGGGAGGGGGAGGTGCTTACCCATCTCCTCAAGGCATGCTTTTTAGTCCCAGCAGGAAGGCGATGGCATGCTCAGCTGGGTGTTGGGAGAGGTTTTGAGGGAAGGAACTGTTTAATGGAGGTGTGTGCAGGGATTAAGGGAACCAACAGGAACCAGCTGTGCCCCACCTGGCAGTAACCAGACATGCCTGGCCCTGCAGTGGGGGCACAGCTCCCAGTGGCCTGAGCCTACTCACCCCCCAGCCTGAGCTTGCTGTTCTGCCATTTCTCACCTGCATGCTTTTGCTCGTGTTTTTGCCTCTTCTTGTAACAACCGTTCTGCTCCTCCTTTATTTTTAAAAAAATATCTGGCCAATTGATCTTCATCCTGCAAGGTTCTGTTTGTGTCACCTCCAGGAAGCCCTCCTGCACCTGCAGGCTGAGATAGGTGTGGGTCTCCATTCCCCTTGTGCGCACAGTTTCAACCACCAGGTTGGGACCCTGTCCCCTGCGGGACTTCAGTCTCCCCAAGGGCAGGGTCTCAGCTCACAGGCAGTGCCCATCACACTTGGTGAATTGGATTTGGCTCTAAATCCTTTGTTCTTTCTCCATCTTCTCTATATCAGTCTCTGTAGCGGTGTGATACTCATTATTTCCAGAGCATTTATCAGCTGTTCTCTGTTTATGTTAATATTTTGTTTTCCCCTCTCTCTTTGCTTCCCTCCCATGTGCTCCCAGGGGAGACCAGAGGGCTTGGGTGTACAGTCCTCCCCACCTGCAGGGGAGTCCGCTTGCAGCCACCGTGCTGGTCAGTCTCCCCACCCGCTGTGTTTAAATCCTCTTTGAAATGCAGTTAGAACCCAACACTGCACCATCTCCTCCTCCTCTATGATTTGTTTAAAGTTACTTGCTGGCCTTAGCAGGTTTGGCTCAGTGGATAGAGTGTCAACCTGCGGACTGAAGGGTCCCGGGTTCAATTCCGAACAAGGGCGTATGCCTGGGTTGCAGGCTCAATCCCCAGTGGCGACCATGCAGGAGGCAGCTGATCAATGATTCTCTCTCATCATTGATGTTTCTATCTCTCTCTCCCTCTCCCTTCCTCTCTGAAATCAATAAAAATATATATTTTTAAAATAATAAAATGAAGATACTTACTGTAACACTGACTCTGGAACAGGCGTCAGCCATGGCCCGCAGCCTCCCCTTTTATGAAAACGGTTCGGCTGGAGGAGTCATGCTCATTTGTGTACCTGTTGTCCTTTCACATGACGGCAGGTTGAGCAGATGCCGCAGAGCCCATGGCCCACAGGGGAAAGACGCTTGCACGCAGCCGCTGACAGAAGAAGCGTGCTGGCCCTGCTCTGGAAGGAACTGTGACGTGGTCAGAGTATGTCTGTGGCCATCGGCGCTCTTTCTGTTTCAGCCTTGACTGCCCAGCACTCATTGTCCCGTCTCTCTCTGCACCTTCTAAATGGCCAGCTCTCCCACCCTCAACCTTGTGTCGCCTACGAGAGAATGTTCAGCCCATGGAACTCTGAGCAGCCCGTCAGGGGGTATTTTGGAGGGAGGTGAGGGAACCTTGCAGGGCAGTGCTTTTCAGGCGAGCTGTGTGGCTCAGCTGCTGCATTAAAATCATTTGAGGAGCTAACTGTGTGGGCAGAGCCCAGGGCTCAGGAGGGAGGGAGAGAGGGAAGAAGGAAGGAAGGAAGGGAGGGAAGGTCCGGTCTCTGTCCAGGCCACTATTCCCCAAAGCGCCCAATCCCCAGCTCCATGCGGGCAGCTGGTGAATGTGGGGCCCCTGCAGGCGCACTGCCTGTTCCCAGGTTATGAGTCTGACGCACCGTGAAGTTTGGAGTAAGACATCCGGGGCCTAGTTTACAGGATAGACCCTTTCTTGTAAGAGGAACAAGTTTCCAAAATAACGAAGTGCACTCTAGGCCCAATGTTTATAATCTGTTAATGTTACTCATAGATCACGGGGGAGGGGAGGGGCAGAGTGGAGGCATCCGTGGGAGCACTGTGGAAGGCTAGGGGCCGAGAATGGGGGCAGGAGGGGGTGATGGGGAGTGAAGGGTTGTCAGCGTGACTTCGTGTGGCTGTATCTGGAGGCCTGGCCCCACAGGCCAATGGAAGCTGTCACTGTGGTTGAAATGTCTCCCTTTTTAAGGTCTGAAGCAAGTTCGGTTCCGAGCCTTCCTAGACTGGTGGTCAGAAACCTGTGAGAATTGCCTGACTGGCAGACGGACCCAAGCACCCCTTCCTCTCCACCTAGGCCCTCTGCCTGGAGGGCGGGGGTAGGAGGTCACAGTAAGGCCCGTGAGCCATGCAGGGTCTGTCAGAGCCCGCAGTTCTCCAGGCTTCCTCAGACCTGGCTGGTGAAAGTGGGTATGAGTGGCACTGGCTTCGCTGTTTGACAGCTATACCAACTTTCGTGCTGACAGACCTGTCTTTCTTGGATGTGGGAAGTCACCTCTGAGTCAGGGATGGCGGTGGCAGCATAACTAATTCAGTGCGTGGGCCACGCAGTGCAGCGTTTACGTTGGACCAGGCCCGATGCTGACATTCTGGCAGGCTGGGTCCCACCACTGAGGAACTTACCGAGGTTGCGAAAGGGAGTCGATGCAGAAGGAGCAGCTTCCCTTTCTAGCTGGTCCAGCTGCTGCCACGAAGAAGCCCTCGTGACCACGTGGCCTCTGCATTCAGCCAGCCCGGGTCAAGCAGGCAATGAGCTGAAAACTCCAGTTTGCAATCTTTATTTTATGACTGAAACAATTATTTTATGTTTATATAGGGTGCCCCCCTAGTGTACACACACACTTTGAATAATTATAAAGACAGTGTTTATTAAAATATATTTCATTTTCAAAATTGAGCTATCAGCTGTTAAAGTGTATATATATTTTTGGGGACACATTTTTAGAGGAGAGAGGAAGAAAGAGAGAGAGAAACATCAGTGTGAGAGCCACATCCATCGGCTGCCTCCTGCACGCCCCACAGGGAATGGAGCCTGCAACCCGGGCAAGTGCCCTGACCAGGAATGCAACCAGCAACCTCTTGGTGCACAGGAAGATGCCCAACCAACTGAGCCACACCAACCAGGTCCCAGTAACTATTTCAGCTTGGTGATGGGTTTGTAAATCTGGTACAAGAGTTAGCCTTTTGTACATAATCTGATTACATACCAAAAATCAAAGCAGAATTCCTGAATTTGCTAGTTTTCTGATGGCTCTTGAAACAAGTAGAATTCCTGAAGCATAAACCTGTACTAACCCAGGCTTTGACTTATTTTAGCTGTGCAATAATTTAACTAAATTTATACTCACCACTCCAGGCTCGGTGTGAAAATAATAACTTACCATTGTTAAGTGGCTCCTGTTGACTTTAGACATTGGGCATCATGGGTAGTTTCTCTGTAAACAAGATTGTCACATAAAAATAGATTAACTTACCCTATGACCCTCTCAGGTTTGAAAATGGGGGAAACTCACTTTTATCTAAACTTCATTCCCTCAACTGTGTGTGAGCAGGAAGAATGGGGTAGGGGCCTGGACTCTGCCATGTACCAGGAAAGAGGAAGTGTCTTTTTTTTTTTTAAATATATTTTATTGATTTTTTACAGAGAGGAAGGGAGAGAGATAGATAGTTAGAAACATCGATGGGAGAGAAACATCGACCAGCTGCCTCCTGCACATCTCCCACGGGGGATGTGCCCGCAACCCAGGTACATGCCCTTGACCGGAATCGAACCCGGGACCCTTCAGTCCGCAGGCCGACGCTCTATCCACTGAGCCAAACCGGTTTTGGCAAGAGGAAGTGTCTTTACCCTTAGAGGGCACCTCTGAGTCTTAAGAATGTCCATAGATATGGACATATTTATATATATGAACATATTGATATATAGCCATACATACACATGCATTCATATAGACACACAGTTACATACATAATAGTAACTATTCCTATGGAGGCAGTGGAGCCACCTGAGCACACAGGCTCGTTGTGGAAGGCCTGTGGTCATGTGGTACGTGAAGTGGGACGTGACAGCAAACCCTGAGGAACGCAGGTGGATCTCCCTCAGTAGATGGCGGATGCTGGAGCCGGAAAGTAATGGACAGCAGTCTGTATGGGATTTGAAGAAGTAGAGCAGACAGCTTAAGGGTTTTAAATTAACAGGAAGAAGAAAAATGGGCTGGCACCTTGCGGGGAAGGAGAAAGCAAAGAAATCATCTGTGGGAGATTTTTGCAGGTCTAGCTCATTTTCCCAGACCACTGCCACCTGAGGTGAAATGGCGCTCACATTTGACGCTCACCCCGACCTGTTTATTCTGGGGTCCTCAGCCCCCTGAGAATGTCCCCTTCCATTAATTTTAAGATCCTACAGGCAGCATTTCACATCTGCACAGAATCGAGGTTTCTCACCCGGATCCTGGCAGCTGCTTTTCCTCCTCCCCGGCTCTGGCTCCCTCAGTGCCGCCTGCTGCCCACGCCAGGCGAGGAGGCCAGGCCTTTACCCCTGATGTCGGTGTCCTCGAGGCCAGTGCCCATGTCTGTGCCCGCACTGTCTACATTGCTTCATTTTCCCCCCATTTTATTTACTATTTTTTCCAGCTTTCTTGAGGTATAACTGACAAAAATTATACATATTTAGGGTACACAACATGATGTTTTGACAAATGTATACATTGTCAAATGATTACCACATCAAACTAATTAACATATCATCACTTCACATGATTGATTGCCTTTGTGTGTGTGTGTGTGTGTGTGTGTGTGTGTGTGTGTGCGGTGAGAACATTTAAGATTTACTCTGTTAGCAAATTTCAAGAATGCTATACAGTATTATTAACTATAGTCCCCATGTTGTAGATTAGATCTCCAGAGCTAATTCTGAATAAGTTATAAGAATAAGGGGTGGTCAAAGCGGTCAAAAATCCTATATGCAGGATGAAGAAGCTCTGAAGATCTAGGGTACAGCATGGTGACCGTAGTTAATAACATCGCATCGCCCCAGCTCCTGGCAGCCACTGTTCTGCTCTCCGCATCTTTGAGTCTGACACTTTCAGGTTCCGCGTGTAAGGGATATCATGATGTATTTGTCTTTCTGTGCCCGCACTATTTCATTTAACATAATGTCCTCCAGGTTCATCCATGTTGTGCAAATGACAGGATCTCCTTCTTTTGAAGGCTGAATAATATTTCATTGTGTATATACCACATTTTCTTTATCCACTCATCCCCTGATTGTTTCCATATCTTAGCTATTGTGAATGATGCTGCAAGGAATGTGAGAGTGCAGATAGCTCTTTAAAATATTACTGATTTCATTTCCTTTGGTGATATAGTGGAGTGAAATTGCTGGATTATATACGGTTCTATTTTTAATTATTTGTGAAGAACCCCCATACTCTTTTAATAATGGCTGTACCCCCATAGCTTCTTGAGGCTTTATCTTCACTGCTCTCTGGCCTCTGGTGTGGCCTCTTGGTGCTGTGAAAGGGCAGGTTCTGGGTGCCACTGCCACCACTGCTGGTATCTTGGGGCCTTAGACATTTTAATGGCCCCAATATTATTTAACAGTTATAGCAATGAAAGACACGGAGTGTAATAGCGTACCAAAATTGCAGATTTATGCCACATTTTAACTTTACAAACATTTATTGAATGCAAAACACCAGACACTGTGAGAACTGCTGGTAATAAAATGATGCATTATAAACAAAATGCACTGAAAAACTATCCAAATGAAAAGAACCCGGGGCTAAGACAAACAAAATTAAATGGGATAGAAGTAAATGTAAAGTTCTACTCTTCGTTTTAAAAAGTCAACATCATACAAGGCCTTCAGATTGAAAAGGAAAATGTGAAAACCTCTTTGTTCACAGATGACATGATCTGGCATATAGATAACTCTAAGGAATCCACTAAAAACTATTAGAACTAACAAAGGCAAGATTGTATGGTACAAGATTAATATGTAAAATGTATTTCTAGACATTTTTTGTGAACAACTTGAAAATAAAAATAAGGAAATTCTATTTACAAACTAACAAAAAAAATATTTAGGAATAAATTTAATAAAGTGTGCTGCGCCAGCACAGCCAAGGGTGAACCTGAGGAGGGGCGGTGATAGATTGAAGAAAAGACAGACAAAAGAATACAGCTGGGGCTCGGTGGATCTCACATGCCTGGATGAAGACACAAAGGACCCAGCCTGCAAGCCAATGCTTTATTTTATAGTCTGATTAAAACAAGGGTAGATTAACATGTGTACAAATGTTCTTGTTTTGGCAGCACCTGCTGTACCTCCCACAGCCCATTAGCTACTTAGGAAGGAATTAGGGAGGGCTACGAGGTCAGGCTTAATTATGCTAGGAGAGCTCTGCACTCCGGGCTGGGACTTGTTTTTGGCCCTGCCACAGGTCAGCCCGAGGCTTGACCCTAGAGCTGCTCCCTACAATAAAGGAAGTACAAAATTTATGCTCTGAAAACTATAAAATATTATTGAAATAAATTAAAGAACATCTAAATAAATACAAAGGCTGTCCATGTTCATGGATCAGAAGACTTAATATTGTTAAGTTAGTAATGCTCCCCAAATTGATCCTCAGAGGCAATGCCATCTTTATCAGAATCCCTGCTGGCTTCTTTGTAGAAAGTACATGTTCATCCTAAAATTGATATGGAAACTCAAAGGACCCAAATAGTCAAAATGTTCTTGAAAAAGGAAAAGTTAGAGGACTCACCACTTTCTAATTCCAAAACTTACTGCAAAGTTTTTAAGACAGTAATTGAGCAACAGTAATTGAGACAGTATAGTGCTGGTAAAAAGATGGATTTGAATAGAAATTTTTCCAAAGAAGATATACAAATGAAAACATACTGAAGTCATCAGGGAAAAGCAAATCAAAACCACAAGACTCCATCCCACACCCACGCTGGTAGCTAGATCAAAAAGTCAAGTGCTGGAGAGGAGGCAGGGGAACTGGAGCTCTCACATGCTGCTGGTGGGGATGTAAAATGGTGCAGTCCCTTTGGAAAACAGCCTGGCAGTTCCTCAAAAAGTTAAACATAGACTTAGCACATGACCCACCAATTCCACTCCCAGGTATATATATCCAAGAAAATTGAAAGCATGTATTGAAAGCAAAACTTGAATAGGACTATTCAGAATAGTACTCTTCACAATAGCTAAAAGGTAGAAACAACCCAAATGTCCATAAATTGATGAATGTGTAAACAAGATGTGAGATATCCATACCATGGAATATTAATCAGCCACAAAGGGAATGAAGCACTGGCACATACTACAACATGGATGAGCCTGGAAGACATTATGCTCAGTGAAAGATGCCCATCACAGAAAGACACATGATGCTGTTTAAGTGGCATGTCTAAAATGGACAAGTCTATGGAGACAGGAAGTAGATTAGTGGTCGCCTAGGGCCTGAGGGGTTGAGGAGACAGGGAATTAATAACGAAAGGGCGCAGTGTTTCTCTTCGGCATGATGCAAATGTTCCGATGTTGATTGTGAGGATAGTTGCACAACTTTGTGATGATGCCAAAAACCATTAGCTTGTACCCTTTAAGTGGGTAAAGTTTGTACTGTGTGAATTATATCTCAGTAAAGCTGTTTCAAACAAACAAAAAGAAAATGGCAAAAGTAGGGTTTCAGGAGCCAAGGTCTCGATAGGCTTTGTGTGAGTCAGCGGGGGCTCATGCGGCGGCTGCAGCCAATGCCAACGGGACCCTGGAGTTGAGAGGGGCAGTGTGCAGAGCACAGCAATAGTGACAGCCGCACTTACGGGATTGCCTTGGTCGCTCAAAATGGAAGATTCAGTTGGAACACCCCTTCTTGAAGGTTGTTATGAACATTCATGAAGAGAGAGCTCATAGGGACAAGAAGTAAACCTGCCTTCACAGGCCTTACAGTGGAGAAGGCAGACAGACTAAAAAAGTAATGAACGATAGAAAGTATGGTAATAGGCCGGCCGGCGTGGCTCAGTGATTGAGGATTGACCTATGAACCAGAAGGTCACAGATTTGATACCCGGTCAGGGCACCTGCTCAGGTTGCAGGCTCGATTCCCAGTGTGGGTCATTGACCAGAGGTAGCTGGTCAATGATTCTCTCTCATCATTGATGTTTCGATCTCTCTCCCCCTCTCCCTTCCTCTCTGAAATCAATAAAAATATATATTTTAAAAAGTATGATAATGATTACAGGAGAATAAGCCTAAGAGAGTGTTTAACACAGAAAAATCAAGGCAAAATATGCTGAAGGGGTAACCAGTGAAAGGGTAAGACTTAAGCTCATTCCAAAAATGTGCAGCATCTACCACATGGAAGGCGCCGTCCATAAAGTAGAGTCCTGCAAAAAGCCATGAATGAGGTGTTCTCTGGTCAGAAAGCTTGAGAGAAGCCAAAGTAATCCACCCTCCCTTTTAACGAGTCAAATGGTGCATTGATTTACTAATCGTCCAGGACAACCCAGGACAACCCCATTCAACTGTTTGTTTTGTTTAACGCACCATTTTAAGGCCTGTTTGATCACTGCACTGCCCGCCCTTTTATATGCATAAGACCTTTAACAGGGCAGGGCATACTGCAGGGAATGCTGGTACAGGCACCAACGTGGCCACGGAGGAAAGAGATGCAGAGTACAGAAATGATAGTCGTTTTGCCTGCCCTCAGGAAACTTACATCCATCCAGGGCTGGGAGAGGAGGGAGCTGCTGAGCAAGCGAGCAGCACTCAATGAGCCCACTCCTGTTCCCTGTTTGTACTAATTCTCCCTCCTCCACCCGACCAAGGGGCTATTGCTCCTCTTGTCGCTGTGAATTACGAAGCCGTGTGTCTTCCCCATTCTAACTTCACGTTGGAATAGAGACACAGAGAGCAGAGCCCAGACCAGGTCCTCTCCGCTGTCCCTTCATTCGGGCCTTAAAAGACCTAGAATCTGGAGATTGTTTTAATTACAGTAATCTGCCCACTTTGTGGCTGTTTGGGAATGCAGCTATTTCATCTACCAAAAATGCTGTTGGTGACTAGCCCTGGAGTGACCACCAGCGCGGGGTGTGGGAGACACGGATGCAGATTTTTTCCACCTTTGTTTCCTTTCCCTGAATAAGCTTGGCAGCTCTGCGGCCCCTGGCGGCCCCAGCCCCACTTCCCCCGAGGAGCTGCCTGATGTGAACAGCATGTTTGCAGGCTGGTCAGGGATGATCCAGGCAGCCACCCTGCCTGGGGAGAAAGCTTCTGAGGATTCACCAGTTCATAGAGTCTTATCATCTTTGTCCATAAAATCAACAGGCATCCTTATAGGCCTTAACTATCTGCCATTGCTTATATACCTCACCATTCATTCCGATGGATTTTTTTTTCTACAGAAAGGACCAAGGAATAAGAAAATATTGCAATATTTTTTCTCTCCATTCTTTTACATCTTAATATTAGACTTTCTTTAAAAATTTCAGAATTCTAAAAGCATTAATTTGTTTGCTATCAAATTTAACATATGCTTTGGCTTGAATGATGTAGTTCTTCACATTTCTTTTGTAAAAATATTTTCAAGTGTCTGCCCCTTCTCTTGTGCTTCAAAAAGTTCTGTTATTATTTAATCTACAAAAAACAAACACAATACAAACACAATACAGTACTGAGTATTAATTTCTTTTAATTTGTCACTTATTTTATTATAAACATTTTATTTTAGAAAGTTCTTAAGAAAGAGGCTGTAGCTACTTCTTAATATATAAACATCCAAGTAATAAAACCAAGCATTATTCCCAGGACTTAAGATTCACTTGAATCTTACACTCAAAAAGTAGTGCTAAACCCTGGCCAGTGTGGCTCAGTTGGTTGAGGGTCATCCCATGCACTGAGAGGTCACCAGTTTAATTCCCAGTCAGGCACAGGAGGGGATGTGCAAGAGGCTGCTGATCGATGTTTCTCTCTCATCAATGTTTTCCTCTTTCTCTCCCTCTCCCTTCCTCTCTCTATAAAATCAATAAAAACATTTTTAAGGGTAATATTAAATTCTCTTCAGTGCAGGTATACCAGGCACCATCCAGAGTCACTCACCAGACATCACCCTTCCTTTCTAAATCATGTAACCATCAAGTCAATAATAAACACTAAACAAGAGAGAAAGCGGGAAGGATGGGACAATCCACACCCCACACTTATAGTCCCTAAAGGATTAAAGAGGAAGTGGGTTTCCTGAGATTTTCCCGAAGATATCAAGAAAGTTCTTAAAGTTCTTAATGTTCTTGGAAACAAAATATTCCTCATGTAGGGAGTTGTGCAACAAAGGTTTGGTGCCAAGAGTGGGGAAAATGTTGCTGAAAGATGCCAGGACTTCATCGAGATGTGTGTAGAAAGAAACCAAACAAGAAGGTTCTGCAAGCCAGGAGGAGCTCCAAGCTGAGCTCCGTCTTGCTAAGCTGCAGGATGGGTTTGGGGAAAGGCTGGGGAATGGGCTAAAGCAGCTGGTAAGAAGGGTTGCTGTACCTTTTTTAATTAAATGGAGTTTGTACAATTTGAAGGTGGCTATATGAGAAAGAAGAATATTCTACTTGGAAAAATACCCAATTGATTTAGTTCCTGATTATCGGCGGTACACAAGCCATCTGGCATAAATAATCAAAAATCCAGGCAACCCCATGCCAAAGGCAATAGTTTTCACATCTCCACCCATCAAACTTTGTCTAGAACTACTGAAAAAGAAGGGATTCGGTAGACTGGCTTGAATGCCTGTGTACTTCCTGATTCTGGTCAACATCATCTAGTGAGAATGAAAGGGAACCAGAGAAGGAAAGAATCCAACACATGCCTTACAAATAGCAGGCTCTCGGGAAAGCTTGTTGAACGCAGGAGTGGAATGACAGGAGAAATTTCTAGTCTTGACTCCGTCATTAATTACAGGACCTTGGGCAGGTCACTTAACCACTTTTTGGTAAATCCTCCCACTGACAAATAAACCCTCAATGTCCTCATCTGTAAAATGAAGGGGTTGAGCAATTGGACTTGTTAGGTTCCTTCCAGCTCTAAAATTCCAGAACATACAAGATTTCTCTTCCATAAATAGTTTCTGAGTCATTCACGAGTTGGAACTACAAATTCTGCAGCAAGACGTATCCCCCCTAGGTTCTGGGAAAGGAGAAGGAAGGGCACAAAGCTTTCATCACCATTTTTATTATCATCAAGATAATGAAAGCAGTCAGCTTCATGGAGGAAGTAAGACCTAAGTTAATGGTTTAGATGTCAAGAAGAAAAGGAAATCAAGCTATTAAATATGGCAATTTCTGTGCTTTGAGTTATGTTTTTTCCTATAAAACTCAAGAGCCTGATGAAAGCATTAGGCTCAAGGTCTGGGCTCTAAGTCAGGTCCTGGTGTACTTCCTTGGGTACTTCTCTGTGAGTCCCACACTTTCCCAACTGAAAACCAATAGAGACAAGTTACCTGCCTCAACACATCCTATATAATAAAAGCCCAGCGACCATAACAGCAGAACGACCAGAACAACCTCTTGACCAGTCACTATGAGGTGCACTGACCACCTCTTGGTCCCTTTCCCCAGCCAGCAGGCTCCCATCCCCCAATGGCGAATGGGGATTCGGGGGTGGGTGGCAGGGGATGCAGGTGGTGCCAGGCCAAGGCCTGCACCCTGCCAGTCGCCCCACACACAGAGGGCGACCTGCAGCAGGGGTGGGACCCTCGAGTGGGTGGGAACAGCCAACCTCTCGGTCCCTCCCCCCAGGCCAGCAGCTACCATCGCTGGCAAATGGGGAACCAGGGTGGGTGGCAGCAGGGGGCAGGACTGACGAGCAGGTGGAGGACCTCTCTGTCCCTCCCCTGCCATCCATCAGGCTCCAATCGCCAAACTGGGAACCTGGGTGGGTGGCGGCAGGCAGGGGGCAGGGTGGGTGCTGGCAGCCAGGGAAGATGGCCCTGATCGCGGGCTAGGCCTAAGGACCATACCCGTGAACAATTTTGTGTGCCGGGCCTCTAGTATAACACACAATGCTGAACTTACTATCAAACTCCAGATAACTGCAATAGATGCTGCCATTCAGAAAGGGGGAGAATGTGAGGCACACAGCAAGCACTGGGCTATTTCAATTATAAAATCTACCCAGGCACATAGTTCCAGTCCTTCCTTAGAACCCAACCAACTTCCTGGGAGTTGTTTTCCATGGCTTTGCCTCTTCCCTTGGGTCCAGTCTCTGAAGCATCTGCTTTTTTCAATAAGCAGTGGCCTGCATTTGCAAATGAACAACTTCTCAGCTTACTTCCTACCCACAAAAGGTTGAGGGTTCAAAGTCTTCTTTATATGTTGCCCTATCTCTGTCTCCTTCAGCCCAAACTGATGCAATTTCCTTAAAAACATTATGGGATGCCTGCCTATCATTTTATAATCCACTCCATTAGACAAAACTCACAGCCATGAAGCTCCTTAAGGTAAGTCCTTCTCTACGTCTATAAGGATCTGTGAGGCATGCCCTCATTTATGATCCTGAGTGCCGGAAGCCGGTCCATCCTTGCTGCTTGACACAGTCACTGCAGGAAAGGGACATCTGCACAGCGTGTGTTTCAAGGGACCTGGCATATCTTAATATGTTTGCTCCCCTTAGCACTATGTGTTTTAACCGGGGTCACCTCTCCGAGAGGGGTTGTTTCCCCAGGTGGGGATTTTTCCCTGAGGTTAGGGAGGGAATAAAACCCCTTAATTAAGTGCCAGGCAGGTAGTTAAGCTACATAATCTTTACTCCCTGGATTGGAGATAAGAAACGCCCTAACCTTTGTAATAGAAATTGACAGGATTAAAATCGGCTGGTATAAATACGGATGTAACAAGACAATAAACATCAGATCCTCATCAGATCCTCATCAGATCCTCATCAGACCCTGATCAGATCCTAACCAGAACCTAGCCAGAGAACATGGCAAAAGATCCTGGACAGAACCTGGCTACAGAACTTCACTGGAGAACCTAGACAGAACATGGCAAAAGAACCTGGATAGAACCTGGCTAAAGAACCTGGTGACTGAACCTGGCTGGAGAACATGGAGAACCTGGCTGGAGAACCTAGCGAGAGAACATGGCACCAGAACTTGGTTGGAGATCCTGACCAGAACTTCGCTGGAGATCCTGGAGGGAGAACCTCGCTATGCTGATGAACTGAACCCAGTTTCCATGTCATTCATTCTTCGCCGACTCCGTCCACACCTTTGGGGATCCCTGGACCCGTTGGGGTTGGACCCCAACACCTGAGGAGTTCTTTTGTCTGTCTGAAAGGATCAAAGAGATCTTTATGGGGTCTTAACAAAGGATCTATTGTCCCACCCCAGATGTCATCTTTTCCAGGAAGCCATTCCTTAATTCAAGAACCCTTTGCTGGCAGAAAATTCTCTTCTGGACCCTTTGAAATTCCTGCAACTTCTACTCAAAAACTGAATATCTTGTATCTTATTTCATTTTCCTCCCCTCTGGTTTGGTGTAGGCAGCCAGAAGAAGGCAGGCAGTGCCCTGACACTCTTCCTGAAGTCTTCCTAGCTAAATCATTGAGGTCATTGGGTAAAATTTATATTTTATTGCTGGTGATAATTTGGCTAAACTCCCCCCTAATATATACCAAGAGTCTCCTGTCCTCCAGCTCGAATAATATTTCCCTCACTTTTCATTAAGCCCTCGCCCATCGCCTCTGGGGGCTTCTGCTAACACGCTCTTTAAAGCTCTCAGGCTCTCGCTAGCAGACTCTTCAGGTCCCTCCTGGCTGCCTGTTGCTGTCTAGTTCCAAGGCCAGTGTGACATGTTATAGGTTTTTATTTACAAAACTAGAGGCCTGTTGCATGAAGAGATTCATGCAATAGGCCTTCCTTTTCCCTGGCTGCTGGCACCGTTTGCCTCCGGCACCCGGGGCCCAGGCCTTCAGTCTGGCCAAGTTCTGGCCAGAGCCAGCCCCAGAAACATCAGGCTTAGCTGCTCCGCTGGCCCCGGAGCCGTGAGGCCTCGCTGCTCCGCCAGCCCCGGAAATGTCAGGCTTCACTGCTCTGCCGGCCTTGGGGCCGTGAGGCCTTGTTGCTCTACTGGCCCCGGGCCGTCAGGCTTCGCTCCACCGCTTGGAGCCTACGTATGCAAATTAACCACCATCTTTGTTGGTAGTTAATTTGCATATCGTGCTGATTAGCCAATGGGAGGCATAGCGAAGGTACAGTCAATTACCATGTTTGTCTATTATTAGATAGGATACCCCAATTCCAGGTACCAAAATTACCCACATCTACTGATTAGTTACAGCTAAGTCACAAATCACTCCAAACGTAGTGGTATAAAATAGCAATAAGTTTATCTCTCATGGTTTCTCTGGATCAGGATTTTGGGAAGGGGTTGCCTGGGCAGTTTAGGGTCTCTCATGTGGTTATTGGAGCTGGAACCGTGGGGAGAGGGCTGCTGGAGAAGCTGGGAGCTGTCTAGATATCTCCCTTCACGTTGTCTCAGGACCTGCCAGGTGGCCTTTGTCTGGCTTTCCCACATCGTGGCAGCCCCCAGCATGTAAGCAGCCAGATTGCTTACTTAGCAACTGAAGTCTTCAAGAGCAAGTGTTCCAGCTCACAAGCCAGAGCTGCACCGTCTTTTATGATCTAGTCCCAGGAACCATCCAGAATTACTTCTGTCACATCCTCTTGGCTACAAGTGAGTTGCAAGTACACCTGATTCAAGGAGAAGGAAACTAGTCTTCTCCTCTTAATGGTGAAATTCTAGAAGAGTGTATGGGATGGGGCATATCACTGTGGCCATAGTGTGCTGACTATCATGACGGCCGGGATGGTGAATGTAAAGTGCCTGGCACACAGCCTGACATTCATGTAGTAGCTGCTAAATGAAGTATGTTGTTATTACTCATGTCATTATTACTTGCATAATTCAGTGTGGGTTTTTCTAAGTGTTCTCAGAATCTTCTCCTATAAAGCACTGTTTTAACTTCCTTTCTTCCCTCTTTATAATTTTATCATCACCTTTCATTGCTAGCAGGACACTTTTATAGATAATTTGATATTTCATAAAATCACAGAATACTAGAGCTAAAGACATCTTATTTAGCTTGTCAACCAACCATGTTCTTTTTAGATGCAAGTCCAGAGCTTAGTGCAGCCCAGCCATTTGCTGTGCACACAAAGTCAGGCAACTTACTGGTAACAGACAGACAGACAACAGGCTCACAGACCAGTGCTTTTTCTCCTGTAGCATCCCACTTCTCTCACCAAGAAAGGTAGGATAGCTGACTTTTTCATTCTTTGGAATAAAAGTTTACATTTCCCCTTATTTGATGTCTTCACAATCTGCTCGGCTTTCCTGTCGTCTGGCAGCGAGCCTTCCGCTGCCGGCGATCAGAGCGTTGCCTTGATATAGATCAGTGATGGCGAACCTATGACACGCATGTCAGAGGTGACACGTAAACTCATTTTTTTTGGTTGATTTTTCTTTGTTAAATGGCATTTAAATATATAAAATAAATATCATAAATATAAGTCTTTGTTTTACTATGGTTGCAAATATCAAAAAATTTCTATATGTGACACGGCACCAGAGTTAAGTTAGGGTTTTTCAAAATGCTGACACGCCGAGCTCAAAAGGTTCGCCATCACTGATACAGATGATGCTCCTGTGGACACATTTCAGGGTTAGTGAGAAGGCACTGGCGTTGGGGAATGCAGGGATGGAGCCTCTCCAAAGGAGAAAATAATGAACTGCTCCCCTCTCTCCCAGCATCTCTCATCTGAAGCACGAACTCTGATCGCCCAACAATCATTTTCGCTTCTAGCGCTTTATTAATATCTTCGGCAAGATCCTTTGGGCCCAATTTGTCCTTTGCGCACGCACATTTAACTTCCTTCTAATTTAGTAAGAACCTTTACATACATCCAAGGGCGACATTTGGCCAGAGGATAAGAAGAAAAAAACTGGCACAGGTCGAATGCATCACCGGTGGTTCGATTCTGGATGTATTTCCTGCCTTCTGCGTCCTCCCCTGGACCCTGTGCACTGCTCTGAAGAAGACCTTAATTTTCCTTTTTGAAATGACTAACAACATCAAGTCGTAGTGCCTCGAGGTTTGTATTAAGTAGTTCTGTAAGGTTTGGTTTGCTCATTTTTAAGACCTTTATCCTTTCATCCCCTTCTCATGTGGCTCTCCCTAGCAGCTACTTTTTTGTTTTGTTTTTATTAAGCCAGCGCTGGGGGAAATACTCCATCCCGGAACCGTGCAGCTGCGTGAAGGCACTAAATTACTGCTGCTCTGGTCACAGTCATCATCCGTTTCTGATCTTCAGGTTTCCTGTTTGAGATTTTTGCTCAAGTGCTAGCATTCTTCATCCCCTATCCTGGCAAGAAGTAAGAAATAAATAATCTGAGGTTATTTTTAATGATAACATTAATTACGTAGGTCTGTGCAGACCTCACGTCCAGCTGAGAAATCTCTCAAGCCCTTTGCTATGACCATCCTGATTTTTAAAGAGATGTATCCCAAATTTATGTGATGTGGGACAAAAACAATTTGGAAAATTAATAGCCTTCCTTAGGAAAAAGCTGATCCTCAAAAAATAAAAGAAAAGAAATCCCACTAAAGAAATCAAATAGTCAAAGGCAATTTAGAAAACAAAGATTTTATATAAAACTAGTGGCCCGGTGCATGAAATTCATGCACAGGAGGGGGTTGTCCCTTAGCCCGGCCTGCACCCTATCCAATCTGGGACCCCTCAGGGGATGTCCAACTGCCGGTGTAGGCCTGTTGCACTCTGGGACTGCTCACCTGCCTGCCTGATCGACCCTAACCACTCTGCCTGCCAGCCTGATCACTCCCAACTGCCCACCCCTGCCAGCCTGCTCTCTCCCAACTGGCCCCCTCTGCCAGCCTGCTTGCCCCCAAATGCTCCCCCTGCAGGCCTGATCACCCCCAACTGCCCTCCCTTCCTGACTGATCGCCCCTAACTGCCTCTGCTTCAGCCCCGCCACCATGGCTTTGTCCAGAAAGACGTCCAGAGGGTCTCCCAAAAGGTCTTCCGGTCTAATTAGCATATTACCCTTTTATTAGTATAGATTACGAAAAAATGGGAAATAGTTTAAAACCTATTGATAAAGCTGTTCTCACTAATTCTGATGAAGATATGGAAGGTAGATATTCAGCCACTCGGACTTTTAGAGTCTGGAGCCAGTGCTGAACGTCGGGGTTTCCCCAGGTACGCGTGTTTTCTGGAAAATGTATTTTTTCCGTTTGTCACAGTCCAAGTGTTCAGAGCACACTGTTCCAGTTGACACGACACAACTGCCTGACAAAGATCCCAAAACTCAGTGGCGTGAAGCCACCACCATTTCATCATAGGTCACTGTTTTGTGAATCAGGCATTTAGACAGGGGCCAGCTCCATGTGACATGGAATCTCCAATGACAGTCACCTGGGCGGGGCTGAGGGTTGGAGATGGCTCTTCCACCTGGTGCCTGACAAGGGACACCTGTCCTCCATGTAGTCCCTGGGCCTCTCCCCTGGCCTTTCCCACAGGGTGGTCCGGCTGCTTACTTAGAGGCTCAAGGCCCCCAGAGGGCAGAAATGGCAATTGTTAGTCTTCTTAAAAGCTAGGCCCAGACTGGAATATGGTTACTTCTGTCAGATTAGCTGTAGGCCCATCTGGGTTTCAGGGGAGGGTACAAGAGTCCACCGTCAGATGGCAGGAATGTCAGAATATCCATGGGCCTCTTGAATTTGCCACTCTGTTCGGTATTGCCTGGTGTGGGCTCTGGAACCCGACTGCCTGGATTCAAATCCCACTTTGTAGCCGGCAACCTTGGGCAAGTTACTTAATTTCTCTGTGCTCACTTTTCTCATCTACAGAAGGGGGGAATACGGGGGAGGGGGGCAAAAGTAGGTTTACAGTTGTGAATATGTAAAACAGAGTTTACTCTTGTATCATTATTATAAATTATTGTACTATTTTCCATACGAACCACCATAAACTGACTTTTGCCTGCCCTGGATATACCATCTCCCTCATAAGATAGTCGTTAGAATTCAATGATGTGCAAACTGTAAACACTAATGCACTGAGACTGCTGGCCTGGAGTGCGTGCGGGGAAAGTGGCAGCTCTTTCTTTGAGCGTCCCTCTATGTTGGCCTGTTCTTCCTAAGAACGTGCTGATGCCTGTTCAGGCTGGACGTCAGAGGCTTGCCCTGGTTCTGGACCAGCACACCCGAGGCGCCGGCACGCTGACTCCTGTGAGAGGGATGGGGTCAGCGTCTCCCACGGGAGGTGGAGTGGGGAGCGCTTCTTACAATTCTCACTTGGGAATCGCTCAGCGCTAGGTTGTATCGATCTGTTGCTGTGTGCCAGGCCCTGTTCAAGGTGCTGGGCATCCGCGTTGGCTCAGACACAGGCCTGCCTGGGACTGAGTGGGACAGCTAGCAGTCGCTGAGCAAAGGCTTCCTGAGTGTTTTTAATGTTGAACACAGGCATTGAGGAGGACTGGGCGAGGGGGGTGGTTTTAGTTAAAGCTTCAGGGATGATGTCTTTGATAAGGACAGTGAGCATTTCCACGTTTCATCCTATCTTATTAAATGTCTAGAGCCATGGTCAGCAAACCGCGGCTCTCGAGCCACATGCAGCTCTTTGGCCCCTTGAGTGTGGCTCTTCCACAAAATACCATGTGTGGGCGCACACGTACAGTGCGATTGAAACTTCGTGGCCCATGCACAGAAGTCGGTATTTTGTGGAAGAGCCACACTCAAAGGGCCAAAGAGCCGCATGTGGCTCGCGAGCCGTGGTTTGCTGAGCCGCAGTTTGCCGACCACTGGTCTAGAGCTTGCCTTTCTTCCTTAATCTTGGGAGACATTCTGTCTATGAAAGAGCTTTGCAGGTGGCTGGTCGCCAGAGGCGCCACTGCAGTCCCTTTCCAGGAACTAGACTTGCTAGTGTGACAACAGACAAGTTGCTTAACATCACTAAGCTTTAATTTCCGCATCTGTAGAATGAGAAGTCTTCCGTGGAGCCTGGGAAGGGGGCCACAGTGAATTGCTGGGAAGGGGAAGCTGATAAAGGGAGTGGTCAGGGTGGAGAGCTGAGGCCAGAGACGGGCCCAGAAGGCACATCCCATAGACGTGGCAAGTGTGGCTTCCCTGGGGAGGCAAACAGCAGATTGAGGAGGGGCAGAGATGGCAGCCACAAACACAGCTGCCCACCCGAGGGATCCTCCTCCCTTGTGCCTGGCCTGTGCGTGAGGAAGCAGTGGTGACTTTAAGCATAAAGGCCCAGTCTGCACAGGCCATGCAGCTGAGCACAGAGAAAAATCGCACCCGCGCTCACAGTCCAGATGCCGTAGGGAGCTGCTTAACTGCAGTAACGCTGCAGCTTTGCCATATATCTGGGACTCCTGGAATAATTGCTTCCATCAGGCAATCAACATGGACTTTTCCTGGGAAATCAAGGTCAAGGTCCTCAGCATAGCACTGGCCTGTCTATATTTTCTACCTCTTCTGCCGCTGCACCTCCCACTGTTTTCTTTCCCAGGGTTCCCTCACGCCCTCCCCCACCTCCCACCTGCTGTCCATCCAGGCAGATCCAATGGCGCCTGGCCCTGCCTTCCCTCAGCGCTCCGTGTGTGTCACTCTTGTGACCCTTTTGCAGGCCCTGCCTTTCACAGCCACTGAGCTGCAATCTTGAATGTGGGGACTATTTGTTCAGCACAGTAAGCCTCTACTTTTAGTCTCACACCAGGTACCAGCTGCTCAATAAATATCTGTGGCCCTAATTATTTATTACGCATCTGCTGCCGAGCAGACCCTGAAAACAAAACAAGTAAGATGCAGTGTGGTCCCCACAACACAATGGAGAGGAGGCAGACGTGCCCAGATGCACATGCAGGGAGGTGAGCAAGGCACGGATAAATGCCAGCAGCAGCGGGTCCTTTGAAGTCGCTTGTGAGTGTTCCCGTGGCTCCGTGCCCTCGTCTTCATTAGCGCTTGTCACTCTGTAATGCAATCACCTGTTGACATGCCTGTGGGCCTGCCCCACGCGATGACTTGAAGGGCACAGAATATGACTGGTCCATTTGTTTCTTAGCCCTGGTCCCTGGCCCTCAGTCAGAATGCAATAAATATTTTTTTGGAATAAATAGAGCAGCTAGTCACCGAGAAATGTCACTTTTAGCTACCCGGTCTTCTGTCAGAGCCTGTCTCATTTCATTTGTTGATTCTGAAATGCTGGTAGACTTCTTCCACTTCCCTTGTCTGTTCGGACTAATATCTGGGAGTTACAGTAGCTGTCCTTGAGTTTTTCCTTTGAACACTGGACAAGGGCCTGGAAGAGCAGCAAAACATTGACGTGCTCCTGCCCTTCATGTCAGGGTCAAGGTCACAACCCCGACCGCTCTGACGCTTGCGATGCACTGGTTTACGCCTTTCCACAGCACGGGCTTCAAGTTGTTTTGTGGGTGAGAGGCTGCCTTTAAAATTCGAGCCCAGCAAACCTGGCCCGTGGGACTAAGGTGCACCCGGGGTGATCCCGGTGCAAACAAGAAAGGTCCCCAGGCACCGTCATTCTGGGTTCTTCCCTCAGTGTGTGGGCTCTCGGATATCTTTCTACCTGCTTCTCCTCAGACCGCCTGTGCTGCGTCTGTTCGGCTCCCTCTTGTTTCCCGCCCCCCCACCCCCAGAAGGATAGACAGGAAGTCAAAGAGAAAGAGAAAAATCTCAGTCCTGTTAACTATTTTATGAAAAACTCATAGTTTCTTTTCTAGAAGAGCAGAGGGAAGGGAGGGGACCATAAGACTCTTAAATAAATTCAAGGTTTTAGATCATTTGTTATTTTGATTATCCCTACTTTTCCATTTATCTAAAAAGAGAAAAATTTTGAAGGTAATGGAGACGCCGAGGTGGGGAGAGAAGGGACCTCGCTTGGAGAGAGACCTTGAACGAGCCACTTTCTCCGGGACTCAGATCCTGGACTGTAATGTGGGACCAAGCGTGGCGAATCTGCATGAAGTGCGCCCTCCTGCTCCGAGCCCATGGCAGGTGCTGTGCTGGACCACGGTGCTCCCTCCCAGTGAGCCCACCTGGGCTTTAGCCTCCTCCTCGGCGGGACACGAGGACCCAGCACCGGCTGATGGGAGGGGTCAGCTCTCAGGACGAAACCTGCTGGCGGTTCCCAGCACGAGCTGTAAAACTGTCACTCAAACTATGTCCCTTCTCAGTGAGACCCCGGGCCCCGCCCTGCGGGAGGGCTAGCTGGTGAACATCAAGTGCAAGCTGCCTGCTTGGGTGTGTGGACAAGGCTTCACCAACAGAAATAATCCAACTGGCTCTGGCTCTTGCCACCACCCACCTGCATCCGCAGCCTCCTGCCTAACCCCCTCCACCCAGCGACACTGGCTGCCTGTGGGTACCTTGCATTGCTCAAGACCTGATGTTTCTTGTAATTCCGTAGCGGTCCTTCCCTCATGTCCATGGCTTGAGGAGTCACTTGCCCTCCTGCCCTCACCGTGCTGCCCGCTCAGGCTCTGGCCTCTCTGGCTCCCCACAGCTGCAAAACTCAGAAAATGTCAAAGCCGCCTCACATTCCATCCATTTCTCACTGTCCCAGAGCCCCATCCTGTGGATGGGTGGCTCCCTCACTTGTGGCTCAAGGCATTCCCCAAGGAAATGGGGCCTTTGGGTGCCACCTGCAGGCCCTTCCCCCTGGTACTCAGACATGGGCTGAAAGGGGCCGGGACCTGAAGCTGTCCCCTCTTCTCTCACCTCAAATGTCCTCCCACCTCGTCCCTCATTGGTGGTGACATGTCGTGGTGGCAGGGACCCACATGCAAACGAGCTCCATGGGTGACTCCCCCTCCAATTCACCAGACACCACAGTAATGTGTGGATTTCAGTTTGACTTCAAGGGTGGATGCCTGTTACACAAGTGCCAGTTGGCAGGAATCTGGGCAGTTGAGCTCAGGGTCCCTAAACCCTTATTTGCAGCAGCAAGGGAGGGTTGGGTTGGTGTCTAGCCAGTCCTTACAGCTATGGCCCAGGCAACCTCTTCTTTGTAGACTCAGAAAGCTGGAAACGTGTGCGGTCGCTTCCCAAGAAGGGTCCCAGTGGTGCCAGTGGGGTGTGTGTGTGTGTGTGTGTGTGTGTGTGTGTGTGAGTGTGTGTATGCGCACGTTCACACACGTGCATTCCACTGGCTTTATCTCGAAGGACCTGACAACCTCCCTCTGAATCAGTTACACACGGAGCACCAATGGTTGGTGTCATGGAGGTCACACAGGGAGTACATCTCTATGGGCCTAAAGTGCAGCCTTTACGGATGGGAGGGGCCTTGGGAGACAGCGGGCTCAGGACAGACAGAGGGCAGAGTGGAAGGCGCCCGCAGGCAGGGGACGTAGCCCAAGCGAAGGCGCAGGCGTGGAAACGTTCAAGAAGAGTGGCGAACACAGCCTGCCGGGGCACAGGGTGCGTGGTGGGTCTCAGCAGCCCCCCGAGGTGGCAGCAGTGGGCGGGGCGAGTTTGTGGGGAACCCTGAAAGTCCGCGATGTTGGGATTTGATGCGGAGGCCATAAGGAAACGTTTCTGGATTCTGTCTAATGAGTGTTTGGGAAGAACCCTGGCAAGAGTGTGTAAGGGAAATTGGAGGGGGTTCCTCCCTGTCTGAGAGATTAGTTTAAAAGGTTCTTATGTGATTCATCCCTCAATGAGTTTTTAATTTAATTTAAAAAATAAGGGTGTGATATGTATTATGTGTATTATTAGCATATGTGTGTGTCTTCCCTAAAATTTTTTTAAAACGCGCTCATTAATTTTGTGAAGAGGCAATATACACACATGACTTTTAAGTCCAAACCATGTGAAGAGGCACAGTGCGGGCTCCTCCTGGCGTGTTTCCTTCCCACCTGGCACGCGGCCCCACTCCAGCACCCCCGCCCCAAATGCCATGGCTTCCTTTGTGCGCCTCCGGAGTTCCTTCATGCAAACTCAAGCAAACACCAGTGAAGATTTTTATCTTCCTTCTTTTTTCCAAAAATAAATAAAGATGACATGCTGGACACGCTTATCTGGATTTTGCTTTTCTCACTTAAACATAGAATTTGAAGCTTTTTCCACACCATTCTTCTTGTCTGCTGCATAGTATTCCATTGTACAGGACCCTCACTGAGGGGGGGGTGTTTTAATCTTTTGCTATTATAGATAGTGCTGCAAAAAGTAACCTGCCCTTATATCATTGTGTATGTGTGCGTGTGTATCCATACAATAAATTTCCACACAGGGGCTCATTGCATCAAAGTCTGCATACATTGTGACCTTAATGGGTTTGTAAATTGCCCTCTTCGGGGAGCGGTGCTCACTCGCATCCTCGCCAGCAGCGTCTGGACGCCTGCTTCCCACGGCCTTGCCCGCACAGTGCTCATCGCTTCGGGGGCTTTCCCAGTCGATGAGGAGAAACCTCTTGCAGCTCTGATTTGCTTCTCTCTTCCTGTGAATGAGGTTGAGCATCTTTCTATGTCTCTGGCCCTGATGGCTTTTAAGCTCCTTCTTAGGGGGTCAGCTTCATTTCTGTATCCCTCCTGGAGCTTTCCCACTTGCCTTACTATAAAGTAGGTTTTCAGTCAAGGTTGGTAAGTCCAATAGGTGTTTGTGTGAATGAGTAGATAAGTTATTGAATAAATGCTCATGTGAATGGAGTTATAAATCTTCAATTAGCTCTGCTTCTTCCCTCAAGCAGCATGGGATAGGATAAGCTCCCAATGCAGATCTGAAGGCAACATGTATGTTACATGCAGTGTCACATGCAGTAGCCTAAGGGTGAGTAATTCTTTTCCTTCGGTTAAATGCCTCGTTCATCCCCAGAAAGGTGAGAGGTTGAGGGAGAAGGAATCTCACAGCTCTTTGCCTCAGAACAGGTGTGTGTGATTTCCGTATCCACCACCCACCCATTTTGTAGGCAAGGAGGAGCCGCAAGAGGATTGCGAGATCACGCAATTCCTGAAGAGGAGCCAGGACTTTGACTAGAGGGGCTCTTGTTCATTTACAGAGCGGGTTGGAGCTGTTGGACTAAGTGGGTTTCAGGGAACCCCCTCATAAACCAGGAGAGGCAAAATGAGGCCCCCGCACGTGGCTTCCTCAGGCTCCTGTAGCTTCATTTCTCCTCCGGTTCCGCCCAGAAACCAGCTCCTGTGGCCATGCGGACGGTCATTAGCTGCAGCTCCAGCCCGAGTTTCTTGGTTTTTCTGTCGTTTCTATGTGTCCCTGTGTGAAAATACCTTGCGCCACGAGGCTAGTGTGTTTGTCTGTGTGTCAGTTCTCCGGATTTTACGAATTCCATTCTCCAGCAGCGCCTTCGCCACCCGGGGCTTTATGCCGCCTGCAGTCAGAGAGGCCTCTGTTCCACGGGCAGCGAGACCACAGCGGAGCTGCCCACGGAGTATTGTGACCTGCAGTGACTATTCTAACAGCCGCGCTCCAGCCGCACTGTGGCCCCCAAAGGAAAGCCTAGCCCAAGAGAAGCGCAAAGCCGTCCTCCTGCTGGGGAGGCTCGCCCTCCTCCTTGGAAGATGAGAGCGCCTCCCCCTGGGGCTCTGACCCTGAGCGCAGCCCAGAGTCTGGCTCACACCCCGCCAGGGTCGGGCCGGGGCGGGGCCGCAGCCACACTAAGGAGCAGGGAGCAGTGAGGGTCCAGGAGAAGATCAAGGCAGACCTGAAATTCAGGTTAGAGCCCTGATTCCACACCCTCTGTGACGGAAAACAGTCCCAGCACACAGGGTCAGGGGTCTAGGAAAGCAATGTGAACGGGGTGCTACTTGATAATTTAGACAGCTCTGTTGGTGGAGATTATTGTATATAAGGACACTTGGAAAACTAGGTCACCTGCCAACTCTCCATCGCTTTTCTTTCCTGTGTTTGCTTGAGTGACAGGTCAAGAAGAAACAACTTCACCATGTGTGCATCATTGAGCAGCCTGTTTCACACATCTGTGTTCGTTGTGTCACTTCCTCAGAACAGGTGCGTGTTATTTCCACATCCACCACCCACCCGTTTCGTAGGTGAGGAGGAGCCTCGAGAGGGGGAGTGACTTGCCCGAGATCACGCAGTTCCTGAGGAGGAGCCAGGACTTTGGCTAGAGTCTTCTGAGCCCCAAACTGGGGCTCTTCCCAGGATTTGTTTCTTAACTCAGAACTCATTGCAAAATCAGCTCAAGCGAAGGAGAGCGGGCTGAGAAGTGCAAGAGGAGACCCCTCCCTCGCAGCAGCAGAGCCAGGATGGCATTGCTTCGTGAGAATCCGAAGTCATGGCACTTGTCCTGGATCCAGACTCAGGGATCAGGGAGTCACCGACACCTCTGTGATTGCCCTGCTGATGGTGTCCCGGGGCGGCGGGTCCGCTGTAGGCAGCTCAACTGAAACTAGAGTTGGAACCGCTCTTCAATAGTTGCCACTTCTTCAGAGATAAGCTTGTCCTGTCTAATTCACAAACCACACGGGACAACACACAGTTCCAAGTGAGCATGTATTTAGTCCTCCCATGTGCCTGCAGTTCCCAGAGGGACTGGGACAAAGAAATAGAGAAGCTTTCTGACCTCAGCCCCTTCACAGGCGCCGACACTCCGGCACTTGGTATGAGGTATTCGTGATCAGTTATTACACCGTGGAAATAGTCCAGAGGCTGGCTTTCTGACATAACATACAAGGTTTGTAAGATGTACTTCATTCATGCAAGTAAAGAAGGAAAATTTACTGAGCACTTACATGTGCCAGTTACGTTAGTTATTGGATGGGTAGCTGAGATTAAAGAGATCTCTTAACTAAGAAAGAAATTTGCTTTAAGGATGCCCTTTTCTCCACATCCTCACCAACACTTGTTGTTGATTTACTGATGCTAGCCATTCTGACAGGTGTGAGGTGATAGCTCCTGGTGGTTTTAATTTGCACCTCTCTGATGATTAATGATGTTGAGCATTTTTTCATATATCTATAGGCCATCTGTATGTCTTCTTTGGAGAAGTGTCTATTCAGGCTTTTTGCCCTTTTTTTTTACTCTTTTTCCCCCAAATATATATATTTTATTGTTGACAGCATTACAGATGTTCTCCCTCCCCCCCCCCTTTTCCCCCCTCTGCCCAGGCCTCCCCTATTGTCTGTGTCCATGGGCAATGCATACAAGAATATACATTCTTTGGTTAATTTCTTCTTGTGCTCCCCCCACCCCTGTCCCCTCTGACATATGTCAGTCTCTTCCATGCCTCTGGACTTATATTGTTGGTCAATTTATTTTGTTCATTAGATTTCACAAATAAGTGAGATCAGGTGATATTTGACTCCCTCTGACTGGCTTATTTCACTTAACATAATACTCTCCAGGTCCATCCATCTTGTCTCAAAGGGTAAGAGATCCCTCTTTTTTACAGCTGCATAGTATTCCATTGTGTAAATTTATAGGATATATTCCTCTTGGATTGTTTGGATTTTTGGTGTCAAGTTTCATAAGTCCTTATAAATTTTGGATATTACGCCCTGACTGGTTTGGCTCAGTGGATAGAGCATTGGCCTGCAGACTGAAGGGTTCCAGGTTGGATTCCAGTCAAGGGCATGTACTGTGGTTGTGGGCACATCCCCAGTAGGGGGTGTGCAGGAGGCACTGATTGATGTTTCTCTCTCATTGATGTTTCTAACTCCCTATCCCTCTCCCCTCCTCTCTGTAAAAAATCAATAATATATATATATATATATATATATATATATATATATATATATAAATTTTGGATATTAACCCCTTTGTCAGATGTTTCATTGGCAGATATGCTCACCATGCAGTGGGTTGTCTTTTCATTTTGTTGATAGTTTCCTTTTTTGTGCAAAACAGCCACTATGGAAAGCAGTATGGAGTTACCTCAAAAAATTAAAAATGGAACTGCCTTAGGACCCAGTGATTCCACTTCTTGGAATTTATCCTAAGAAACCCAAAACTCTAATGCAAAATTTATGTACCCCTATGTTCATAGCAGCATTATTAACAATAGCCAAGAGTAGGAATCAGCCCAAGTGCCCATCAGTAGATGAGTGGATTAAAAAAAAAACAAAACTGTGGTACATCTACACGATGGAATACTACTCTGCTGTAAAAAGGAAAAAACTTTTACCTTTTGGGACACCATGGATGGACTGGAGAACATTATGCTAAGTGAAATAAGCCAGTCAGAGAAAGACAAATACCATATGATTTCACTCATATGTGGGATTTAATGAACAAACTGAACTACCAAGCAAAATAGAGACAGACTCGTAGATAGAGAGCAGGCAGACAGCTCTGGGGGTGAGGATATTCAGTGGGTATTGAGCAAAAAAGGAAAAAAGAGAGAGAACTCATGGACGTGGACAACAATGTGGTGATTGTGGGGGTTGAGGGAGTAGAGGTGGAAGAGGGTATAGAGCAGATAAATGGTGATGGAAAAAAACAAAAAAAAAACAAAGAAAAATGAATGAGTGAATGGGTAACCCCCAAATAGGCAGTATCTTTTTTACCTACTTAGCATTACCTACTACACATCATGGCTTACATATAAACCATGAATTTTAAATATTTCAAACTCCTAGAAATAACTCTCTTTAAATATTCCCTTGTTGAAGATCCCCTCATTCAGTTGTTCCCTGTTTTCAAAGATTAGCTTTTATTTAGAGTCACACAGAAACTTCTCCGGTCGTACACATCTATTTTATTTCCAAGATTGGATTTTCCAAAGGCCAAATAAAAAACAGAAGTGGGTGGTATTGTCATGATCTTGGATCGAAACTCAAATGAATTTTCCACCAAGAAAATTATTTGTTGGAAAGGATGTGTCCTGAGTTTTCTGTCATGCTCAGGTTACCTACTTAATCAGCGAAGCTCTTGAGCACCGGGGGAAATAAAGCTAGAAGTCGAGTGAGAGATAAATATACCTGGTGCTCTAACCCTGATTTCTATTCCATTTTTGAACCCTACTGTGGAATAAAAACCCTACTTCAGTTTTTTGCAAATTTTCAGTTAAAGAAAATTTACAAAAAGCCGAAGCTTATCTCTCTTCCATTTTAACCAATTTTGATAAACATCATTCCAGAAGCCAATTGTAAAGAGAATATGATATTATAGGTTTAGTCTCTTCCTGAAGTGTAGGGCCTTAATATCTATAGGTAAGCAGTGGTCAGCCTAGAGAACTCGAAGCAACCTCGTGAGCGTGAAGCAAGACTTCTCAGATTGTCCGTTAAACTGGACAACCAGCAGGGGAAGTGCGACCTCAGTGTCTCTACAGGCTCTGTCACACATGCGACAAAATTAGCAAAATCTTACTTTCCTACATGTCGATTTGTATTCTTTTCTTTTCTTTTCTTTTCTTTTCTTTTCTTTTCTTTTCTTTTCTTTGCTTTTTTTGTGAATCTCTAGAAAGTAGAGTTTTTATGCCCAGTAAGCGATTGGAAAGTGTGCAACATGCTTATTGTGGGAGAATCTGGTGGCATTGGCACCACAGCAAAACTAAAGCGGTGTGATGAGTTTATCAGACGGCGTGAATCGCTCTGGCCGACTTGGCAAGGCCTCCCCGCAGGGGCCGGAAGTCTAGAGGGCTTGATTTCTCAGAAAGGCCACGAAGGCCCGGCAGCTACCTTTTTAAAAACTAGAGTGCCCTGTCAGAACATGTGTGTGCATGTACGTGTGTGTTATTTTTGTTTTTTACTTTGCATTATGAAAATGCTCTACATGGCTGTTTGATTTCCTACTGCAATTGGGACCAACCGTAGAATTTTTTTTATATCATGGGTCTATGTTCAGTCCCTCGATAATGCAAAAGGCAAAAATACCAACAGTTAATCTTTTGGGGTCATTTATCATTTACCATCTGAAGGGTAGTAATTTTTGAATTATATTTTCACCCAGGGACATGGAAGTTTCTAGTTAGAGGATTAGGAGAAAAAAGCCAGCAGTTAAAACAAGAGGGAGCATGCCATGAGAACTGAGAGGGAACAGACAGGGAGATGGAGGACAGCCAGTAATGTGGAGTCCTGGGAACCAGAGAACAGAACCATAGTCGATTGATGGTATCAAATAAGATCAGGACTGCAGCAAGACGCTGCAGGGTTCTGGCCCAGTGTGTAGAGTTTGGAAATCACCACTCTGTCCGTCCTAATGATAGTAAAAAGCTGAACAAACTGGAAAATCAACAACTTTTCTTAGACCCATAGAAGAAGTGAGGTCACTAGGCAAACCACTGCCTCCAAAATTAGAGAGACCAATGGGCAAATACAGAGAGCCATGGCTTCCTCCACCAGAAACCCCTGTGCACAAACCTGCACAGGGACCAGCCGTAGGGAAAGGGAACTGTAACGAATTGTTTGAGGCTCAGTGGGGACAACTCTGAGAGTTAACAACTCCAGGGAACCCAGTTATGGGGCTTCCCTGGAGTTTTGATCTTCTGTGAGTTTTATCTCCAAGAGCTCCACCACATCCTCACAGTGACTATCAGAGAAAAATCCCCTGATGCTTCTGGCGATGGGAGGAAGGAAGAGACATTTGGAAATACACCAGAGCATTCTGTTCTTCCTCACAAGGTCTGCCCTCAGGAGAAAATGTGCAAGCAGAGCCTGACCTGCTGGGGTTGCACAAGAGCCTACCTGACCCAGGGGTAGGAAAATGCCCAACCCCAACCCCTTCTAGGCTTCCATGTGGTAAAAGGGAAATACCCAACTCCAGGCCACCCTAGCCGTCCTCTCCACATAAGAAGCAGGTAGAGGAAGGGACCGAGAAGCATGAGTGAAGGTCACAGGCCAGAGGCATTGGCTCACTAAGAGACTGAGATCTAATCGCAGCAGCATAGAATGTTTTCCCTCTCCCCACAGCCTTCCACCACCTTACTAAAGGACTATTTATAGCAGTTCCTTTTACCCAGTGCATTATGTCTGGCTACCAAGAAAAAAAATCAAGAATGACATACTAAAAGGCAAAAAAAAAAAAAAAAAGATTTGAAGAGACAGACCAAAACTAGACCCAGATATTGCAGGGATATTGGAATTATCAAATCAGAAATTTAAAACAGCTATGATTAATACCCTAAGGGCTCTAATAGATAAAGTACACATCATTCAAAAAGAGATGGGCAATGTAAGCAGATAGATGGAAATTCTAAAACTGAATAGTGAAAGAAAAAGACAAAAAATAGAACAGAATATCCAAGAACATTGGGCCAACAACAAACAGTTTCACATATGTGCAATGGGAATAACAGAATGAGAAGAGAGAAAGGAATACAGAAATTATTTAAAACAGTCATGACTAAGAAATGTCAGACACCAAAGCAATGTTAGGCACCAAACCATAGATCCTGGAAACTCAGAAAAACAAACAAGTAAAATACCAGGGAACTAACAAGTGATTATAACAATGTTGGAGGATACAAATTTAACATACAAAAACTCAATCTCTCTCCTATATAGTGTCATGAACAAGTGTAATTTGAAATTAAAAACACAATACTATTTACATTAGCATCCAAAACAGTGAAATACTTAGTTATAAATCTAACAAAATATATACACAATCTTTATGAGAAGAGCTATAAAACTCTAATGAAAGAAATACAAGAACTAAGAAAATGGAAAGATATTCCATGTTCATGGATAGGAAAACATTGCCCAGATGTCACTACTTCCCAAGTTGATCTATAGATTCATTGCAATCCCAATCAAAATCCCAAAACCTTATTTTGTGTACATGAATAAATTAATTCTAAAGTGTATATGGAGGGGCAAAAGACCAAGAATAGTCAACACAATATTGAAGAACAACAAAGTTGGAAGACTGACACTACTCAACTTCAAGATTTACTATAAAACTAAAGTAATCAACACAGTGTGGTATTGGTGAAAGAATAGACGAATAAGTCAATGGGAAAGAATAGGGAACTCAGAAATAAAATCATATAAATATAGTCAGCCAATGTTTGATAAAGGAGCAGAAGAAATATAATTGGGAAAAGGAGCAAGGGCAATACAATTTGTTTTTCAATAAATGGTGCTAAAACAACTGGATATACACATGTGAAAAAATGAATCTAGACACAGATCTCACACTCTTCACAAAAATTAACTCAAAAAGAATCACAGATCTAAATGTAAAAGACAAAATGGTAAACCCCTCCTATTTATATGCCAACAGCAATCAAGGCTCAACTACAGCAGGAGGGTGCACACAACCCACAAAGGGGCAGGTGCACACCTGCAGTGCCCAGCTGGGGTGATTGAGTAGATTATGCCACTGGACCCTATAGGATACCTACTACATTAGGCCACTTTGCCAAGCCCAGGAGATGTAGCAGCTCCGCCTTATACATAGAAACAAACACGGGGAGACTGCCAAAATGAGGAGACAAAGAAACATGCCCAAATGAAGGGACAGAACAAAACTCCAGAAAAAGAACTAAACAAAATGGAGACAAGCAATCTACTAGATGCAAAGTTCAAAACATTGGCTGTAAGGATGCTCAATGAACTTAGAGTAAGAATAGATGAACTTAGAACTTTAACAAAGAGATAGTAAATAAAAACAGAACTAGAAAATGTAAAAAAAAAAAACACAAAAAATGAATCAGTAATGAAAAATACATTAACTGAAATGAAGAAACCATTACAGGGAATCAACAGTAGAGTAGATGAAGCAGAGGACCAAGTCAGAGATTTGGAAAATACGAAAGCAGAAAACAGCCAATCAGAACATCAAGAAGAATAAAAGGCCCTGGCTGGTGTGGCTCAGTTGGTTGGGCATCGTCCCATGCACTGAAATCTTGCCAATTGGATTCCCGGTCGGGCACATGGCTGGATTGTGGGTTTGATCCATGGTAGGGGGCATGCAATGTTTTGCTCTCAAATCAATGTTTCATTCTCTCTCTCTCCCTTTCTATTCCTCTCTCTCTAAAAATCAATTTAAAATCTTTTAAAAAGGCAAAGGAGAAAAGAGTTTAAAAAAATGAAGGCCTCTGGGATAACTTCAAGTGTTCCAACATTTGCATCATGGGGGTGCCAGAAGGAGAAGAGTGAGAGCAAGGAGTTGAAAACCTATATGAAAAAATAATGACAGAAACTTTCCCTAACCTGATGAAGGAAATAGACATGCAAGTCCAGGAAGCACAGAAAGTTCCAATCAAGATTAACCCAAAGAGGCCCATACCAAGATACATCATAATTGAAATGCAAAATGTTAAAGACAAAGAGAGAATCTTAAAAGCAGCAAGAGAAAAACAGTTACCTACAAAGGGAGCTCCCATAAGACTGTCAGTTGATTTCTCAACAGAAAATTTTCAGGCCAGAAGGGACTGGAAAGAAATATTCAAAGTGATGTAAAGTAAAGACCTACAACCAAGATTACTCTACCCAGCAAAGCTAGCATTTAGAATCGAAGAACATATAAGGAGCTACCCAGACCAGGGAAAGCTAAAGGAGTTAATCATCACCAAACAAGTATTACTTCAAATGTTAAGGGTCTTCTTTATGAAGAAGAGGGAAAAAGATAAAAAAAATATGAACAATAAAATGGCAATAAATACTATCTATCAACAATTGAATCTAGAAAACAAAATAAATGAATAAGCAGAAGAGAAACAGATTCATACATACAGAGAACATTTTGACAATTGCCAGAGGGTAGGGGGCTTGGGATGATGGGTATGGGTGAAAAAGGTTAAGGGATTAAGAAGTACAAATTGGTAGTTACAGAATAATCATGGGGAGGTAAAGTACAACATAAAGAATATAGTAAGTAGCCCTAACTGGTTTGGCTCAGTGGATAGAGCGTCGGCCTGCGGACTCAAGGGTCCCAGGTTCGATTCCTGTCAAGGGCATGTACCTTGGTTGCGGGCACATTCCCAGTGGAGGGTGTGCAGGAGGCATTTGATCGATGTTTCTCTTTCATCGATGTTTCTAACTCTCTATCCCTCTCCCTTCCTCTCTGTAAAAATCAATAAAATATATGTTAAAAAAAAGAATATAGTAAGTAATATGGTAATAACTTTGTATGGTGTCAGATGGGTACTAGATTCATTGGGATGATCACTTAGTAGGTTATATAATGTCTAATCATTGGATTGTACACCTGAAACTAATATAATATTGTATGTCAATTGTAATTGAAAAATAAAAAATTATTTAAAGTCAAAAAATGAGCCAAAGACCATAATAGACATCTCACTAAAGAAGATATATAGATGGTAAATAAACATCTGAAAGGAGGCTTCACATTATATGTCATCAGGAAAACACAGCTTAGAACAGCAATGAGATACCTAGTAGAATGGCCAAAATCAAGAGTACTGACAACACCAAATGCTGGGAGCATAGAAATTCATTCATTGCTGATGGCAATGCAAAATGGTACGGTCACTTTACAAGATAGCTTGACAGTTTCTTGCAAAACTAAACATACTTTTACCATAGGATCTAGCGATAGCACTCATTGATTTTTAGCCAAAGGAGTTAAAAACGTGTGTCTACACAAACACCTGCACAGAGATGTTTATAGCAGCTTTATTTATAATTGCAAAAACTTAAAAGAAACTAAGATGCCCTTCAGTAGGTGAGCAGAAAAGTAAACCGTGGTACATCCAGACAATGGAGTACTAGGCAGTGCTAAAAAAGAAATGAACTATCAAGCCGTGAAAAGACACAGAAGAACCTTAAATGCATATTACTCAATGAAAGAAGCCAATCTGAAAAGGCTACCTACTATATAATTCTAACCATATGACGTTCTGGAAATGGCAAAACTATAGTGACAGTAAAAAGTTCAGTGGTTAGCCCTGGCTGGTTTAGCTCAGTGGATAGATCATTGGCCTGCAAACTGAAGGGTCCTGGGTTCGATTTCGGTCAAGGGCACATGCCCAGGCTGTGGGCTCGATCCCCAGTAGGGGGCGTGCTGGAGGCAGTCAATCAATGATTCTCTCTCATCATTGATGTTTCTATCTCTCTCTCCCTCTCCCTTCCTCTCTGCAATCAATAAAAATATATTTAAAGAAAGAAGTTCAGTGGTTACCAGGGTTGTGGGAGGAAAGGAGAAATAGGCAGAGCACAGAGGATTTTGAGGATAGTGAAATTGCCCTGTGTGATACTGTGATGGTGAATACATGTCATTATACATTTGTCCAAACTCATAGAATGCACAACACTGAGAGTGAACATAATGTAAGCTATGGACTTTGGGTGATAATGATGTGTCGATGTAATACATGTGTCACTTTGGTGGGGGATGTTGATAATGGGGGAGGTAATGCTTGTGTGGGAGCAGGGGCCATATGGGGAATCTCAGAACCTTCTCAGTTGTTCTGTGAACCCAAAACTGCTCTAAACAATAAAGTCTATTTAAAAAAAAATAGACGGGTGTGGCACTAAGGAAGTGGTGGCCGACCTCAGAAGAGCAGTTTCGGTGAGGTGCTGAGTATGGAAACCAGACTGCAGTGAAATGAGGTGTGAAGAGAAGTTGAGGAAATGGAGCCAGGGAATGCTGACAGCACTTCCAGGAGTTTGCTTGTGAAGGGGAAGAAGATTCGGGTCAGGAGAGGATGGGGAGGGTTGGGGACAGCGAGGGAGCCATTGCCACTTGTGTTAGGATTTGGTGCTCTCAGACACAGATTCTAAGTGCTTCACGTGCCAGGATTCCTCAGCTGCAGGAGAGAGCTGGAATTCCTTGGTGTGTCAGAAGTATCAGTGGCTTCACTTAAAAATGGAAAAAGTAGAGGGCCATGTAGTTACAAGTTACTCCACTCTCTCTGACGCTTTTGATGTTTGTTCATCCCTCAGAAGGCTACGCGTGTATCCTCTCGATTTAGATGCTCAGCACGTAGCTCTATCAAGACCAAGGGAAACTCTCCCTTTCCTAGAGTTAAAGTAGTTCTATCGGGAGGAGCACAAGGACTTGGATTAGTTAGACCTTTGCTGCCTTGAGCTGGTCCCCAGATGTGCTGGGAGAGGGTGTTTACTACTCTCGTACTGTCTCCTGATGGCGCTCCGGGCCAGGACACCTGGGGGTCTCTGGATGGCTGCAGCCACCACAGGACACATCTACTGAACACATGTGGCCTCATGAGTGCGGATCCATGCAGTGACCACAGATCAGGAGAACCCAAGACTGAGTGCCCAGCTCTGGCCATGTGACCAGTGTCCGTGCCCAGAAAGAGTGTGGTAGATCCATGTGCGTAGCTGGCACCGAGGACAGGGAGTGCTCAATGTCATGGCAGGACAAGAAGGCGGTGAGAAGGCTGGGTGTGGACCACGGAGGCATAATGGAAAGAGGTCAGGGAGTCCGAGCGGAGGAAGCAAAAATAGATGCTCTGCAAATGCAGCTGCTGTGTGCACAGCAGAGCCTTCCCTGGGCAGACGTGGGTCCCTGTGCTGGAGGGACTGCCCCGAGGAGGAAGCATGGAGACCGTAAAGATACCAGGGGGTAAGGGGAACAGGAGAAAAGGAAATGAAAACAGAAGAGAGGGGTGTCACATTTCTTTGGCATTTAAAACACTTCCAGATTGCATCCTGAAATTCTCTTGCTGGACCGAGAATTGCAGACTTCTGGCAAACGCGAGGCCTTAACTTTGGCATCCCTGGCGTTGTAATATCAAATCACAGCTCAATGTTAAGTTTTATTATTCAACATGAATTAAAAGGTCAAGGAGGAAAAGAGCTCTGTGGTGTTCCATTAAAGGGAAAATCTGATCATCTTAAAGCAATATGATCTTAAAGGAGCCGACGTTGAAAAGAGCAGCACATAGTGAATCGGGAAGTTAGTGCTGTTACTCCCTCAGAAGGGCATGCGCCTCCTGGGAAGGGGCTCCGTGGACGGAGTTAACACTTCTCTCCGACTGGCTCACTTACCGGGATTAGTAGAAACATCTGTTAGTAGATGATTACCCACGTAGTTGAAAAATGACATGTTCTTCCTTTTTCTTTCCCCCAAATCTGTTGTTTTCTAAACCTGACCCTGTACATGTACAACATCTTTCACGTCACCTGGGGAGCATGCAGAGCGATCCCTCCTAATCACACCCCTGGGTCCCCTGGGTCACAGGCGTCACCCTTAGATAATCCAGGACAGTCATCTGGGGGACTCCAGGTTGAAGTGCTTAGAGACCAGTTCAGGGGGATACACTGTTGGATGTTCTGCGATGACCAATCGAGATGCTCCTACAGAGAAGTCTGTGACCTCCTGTGTCATTGGCTGGGTTGTACTTAGCCACATCATACAGCTCAGCCACCTGTCAGAGCCCTGAGACCTCTGAACTTTGAACCTCAAACCCTACCGTTCCCCCCTCTGGTCTATATTCCCTTCTCTGCCACTAGTCTGGTCAGAGAACATACTTTCTCTGATTGCAGTCCTTTGAAATTTATGGAGGCCTGTTGTATGGTCTAAAATATAGTCTACCCCTGAGAATGTTATACTTGAGAAGAATGTGTATTTTGCAGGGTTTGTATAGCGTATTCTAGAGGTGTCTGTTAGGTCTAGCTGATTTGTAGTATAGTTCAAATCTTTTATTCCCTTGTTGATCTTCTCGCTAGTTGTTCTATCCATTTTTAATGTGACATATTGAAATCTTCAAATATTCCTGTTGAAGTGTCTACTTCTCCCTTCAATTCTGTCAGTTTGTTTCATCTTTCTTGGGGCTCTGTTTTTAGTTGTATACATGTAATTGTTATCGCTTCCTGTTGGATTAATCCTTTTATCATAATAAAATGTCCCCTTTTATCCATAATAACACTTTTTGTTTTAAAATCTAATTTGTTTTTTTTGTTTCATATTAGCACAGCCCTTGAGCTTTCTCATGGTTGCTGTTTGCATGATATATCTTTTCTATCCTTTTAACCTATTTGTACCTTTGAATGTAAGGCATGTCTCCGATAGCATATCCTTGGATCTTGTTCTTTTTATCCCATTTGATAATCTCTTCTTTTTTATTGGATTGTTTAATCCATTCACATTAGAGACAAGTTCAGGGGGATACACTAATATATTATTACTTTAGTTAAATTTATATCTGTCATGCTATGTTTTGTTTTCTATCATGTATCATGTCTTTTTCCTTTATCTCTTCCTCCCTAACTGCTTTATTTTGAATTAAGTGAATATATAGTGTAGAATTTTAATTCCTTTAATTTTTTTCTATTTGTTTTTGAGTTATTTTCTTATTTGTTGCTCTGGCTGAAAATATGCATTTCAACTTTATCAGTATCTACTTCAGATACATAGTAATTAATTCCAGTGAGATATAAAAATGTTAATTTTATATAGTTCTGTTTCATCTTTCCTTTTTGTGTTATTTTTGATATACATATTACATCTTTATACGTTACAAACCCAACAAGACAGTGTTATAATTAAGCCTTTATATAATTTTTATCTTAAAGGAGCTGAGAGAAGAAAGGCAAGCAATTATGTATGTATAGAGTTTATTATATTTCTGATTTACCTTTTCTGGTTCTCTTCCTCTAGTCCCTGGATTCAGGTTACCATCTGGTGTAACACTGAAGTAATTTTCTTACTTCAATACAGCTTTGTTCCCACCTACCTTCTTTGTACTGTTATTGTCAACCATATTAACTTTCTATATGTTATAAGCCACACAATATAATTATATACACATTGTTTTATATAGATGCCTTTAAAATCAGTTAAAAGAAGAAATATGCACTATAATGTGTTTTACAATTACCTACATGATTACCGTTACTGGTGCTCTTTGTTTCCTCATATGGATTTTAATTAATTTCTGGAGTCAGTTGTGTTTGGCCTAAAGAAATTTCTTCGGTGTTTCTTGTAAGGCAGATCTTCTGGCAATAAATTCTCTCCACTTTCGTTTCAGGATGTCTCTATTTAACCTTACTTTTGAAAAAACAGTTTTGCTGGATATACTTCCCGGTTGATGGTTGTTGTTGTTTTCTTTCAGGACTTTGACTATATAATCCCACTGCGTTCTGGCCTCTCATCATTTCTGAGGAGAAGTCAGCTTTTAATCTTACCGGGGTCCCCTTGTACATGACAAGTCATTTTTCTCTCGCCGCTTTCAAGATCTTCTGTCTTCAGCTTTCATATTTACTAGGATGCAGCTGGGTGTAGATCTCACTTTTTGGATGTGTAGGTTAACGTTTTTCATCAAATTTGGGGAGTTTTCGGCATTATTTACCTGAATAATTTTATGTTCTCTCTCTCCTCTCTTCCTCTAGTACTTCTATTCCTTGTATATTGGTGTGCTTAATGGTGTCCACATTTCTCTGAAGCTCTATTCATTTTTTTCTTTGTTCTTTTTTGTGTGTTCTTCAGATAGCATAATCTCTACTGATGGACCTTCAAATTCACTAATTCTTTCTCTGTCAGTCCAAATCGACTGTTGAGGCCCTCTAGTGAATTTTTCACTTTGGTCATTGTACTTTTCCACTGCAGAATTCCCCTTTGGTTCTTTTTTATAATTTCTGTCTCTTTATTGATAGCCTCTATTTGGCGAGCCACTTCATCATACCTCTCTTTAGCACCTGCAGCACAGTTTCCTTTGGCCGTTTGAACATATTCAAAATAGCTGGTTTGAAGTCTCTGTCTACTAAGCTGACATCTGTACCTTCTAATAGGCACTTTCTGCTTATTTTTTTCTGTTTATGGGTCACACTTTCCTGTTTACTTGCATTTCTCATCATTCTTTATTTAAAATTAGGCATTTTAGATCATATATTTTAGCAACTATGGAGACGGGTCCCTACCACCCCACCCCCAGGGCCTGTTGTTATGTGTATGTTTATTTCACTAGTAGTTTGGCTGGACCATCTCAGTGAAGTCTGTTTCCCTGGCAGTGTGCAGCCTCTGGTGTTGCTCTTCCTTCAGAAGACATGATCCCGGCTATGTGCACAGTCACCCTAGGATGAAAGTGGTTTTAGCAGGCAACCTCTTCCTTCGTTTTTCTGATCTTTCTATTAAGCTGTCTGCCTGTTGGTATCACACCTGGCTGTTAGCCTCTGCTAATTGACAGCTGATTGCTCTATTGTTTCCAACAATGCGGAGCATACAAGACTCCACAGTTTGATGCACTTAAATTCACCCTTAGACATGAACTTCTCCACGCTTTCTGTTCAAATAAAGTCAGTTACCTTGGGGAAAACTATGAAGCTCTCTGTTATTACACCTGCCTCTTCTTCTGAGCCGAACCTCTGAGCTGCTCTGGAACTGAGGGTGGGAACCAGGGTCCGTTTCTCTTGAGGTGACACTTCTGCTTTATGAGTGAGGTGCTGGCCAGGGGCGGTCCCCTTTTGCCTTCTCATTTTGCCTCTTCTAGCATGAAACCATCATTTTGTGAGCAAACTTAGGCAAAAGCAATTAGGACCCAGTAATCTTGGCCTGCAACTCCTGGGGTAGAGCTTCTGCCTTAAAAGTGGGGGATGAGTGAAGGAAAGGGGGCCCCCAGCCTGGCCGGCATGGCTCAGTGGTTGAGCATCGACCTATGAACCTGAAAGTCATGGTTTGATTTCTGGTTGGGTCACATGCCTGGGTTGCGAGCTCCATCCCAGTGTGGGTCGTGCAGGAGGCAGCCTATCAATGATTTTCTCTCATAATTGATGTTTCTCTCTCTCTCCCTCTCCTTTCCTCTCTGAAATCAATAAAAAATATCTATATAAAATAAAAAAAGGAAATGGGCCCCCAAATTCTCATCTGCTCTCACCTGGAATAAAGGTTCTGCAACACAGAGCCGGGGTCATAAGAAACGCTGGAGCCTACTCCTCCTGGAGAGATGCCATAACCCTAGGCTGGGAGCTATGGGACAAGGGAGCCTTGTGCACTCACCCAAAGTAGAGCTACCATCACTACTTTGTTGTGGGATGGAGCGAGAATGGGTCCAGGCTCAAATGGCACAAACTCTCACTGTAATTACAAAGATTTAGCAGATTTTTAAAAATAAGTATTTTTTTCATTTGCTATGTGCCCGTAGGATAATTTTCAGAGACTTTAATTTTTTTTTAACTTCACTAGCTATGGTTGTTTTGCTGGTGAGAGGGTTCTCTGAGCTCCTCAGGCCACCATTTTGAAAATACCAACTCCCATGTCTTTGATTTTTAAACTTGGGAACCATTACTCTATGTTCTTCTAGAAAATCCAGAAGAGGTTTGATACCCAGTGATTTTTAGAAGGAAGGATGGAAGGAAAGAAGGAAGGAAGGAAGGAAGGAAGGAAGGAAGGAAGGAAGGAAGGAAGGAAGGAAGGAAGGAAGGGAGGGAGGAAGGAAGGAAAGAAGGAAGGGAGGGAGGGAGGAAGGGAAAGAGGGAGGGAGGAAGAAAGGAATGGAGGGAAGAAGAAAGGAAGGGAGGAAAGAAGGAAGGGAGGGAGGGAGGGAAAGAGGGAGGGAGGAAGAAAGGAATGGAGGGAAGAAGAAAGGAAGGGAGGAAAGAAGGAAGGGAGGGAGGAAGGGAAAGAGGGAGGGAGGAAGAAAGGAATGGAGGGAAGAAGAAAGGAAGGGAGGAAAGAAGGAAGGGAGGGAGGGAGGAAGGAAGGGAGGAAGGAAGGAAGGAAGGAAGGAAGGAAGGAAGGAAGGAAGGAAGGAAGGAAGGAAGGCTGGTCTTATTGTCACACAAAACTGTTCATCAGAAAACCTTCCTCTGCCACCCTATGTATGTATTCAGCCAGCATGACAGAGCACCAGCATATGTGAGGCTCTGTGCTAGTCCTGGAGTCCACCATCCTGAGTTCAAGGAGCTCACAGAGAAGACAAAGAGCTAAACAAGAGAAGGAGCCCTTCCACATAAGGTGGAGGGGATGAGGGAGGCATGTGGCGCGTGCTGTGCCGTGGAGGGGAGGGAGTAACACTCTTCCTGGAGAAATTGAGATGGGCTTCGGTGGCAGCAATGTTTCAGCTGCCTCTTGAAATGAATCCATTGCACAGCGGAAGGGGGAAGAGCGCGGTCAGAAAGAGCAGAGGCCTGCGAGCACATGGTCTGTGCGAATGCTCCCAGGACTTCGGGTGGTCGAATGTAGTTAGCACACAAGATGCACTGTGTGTGTATGGGAGGGTGGCGACAGAGAAAAGGTTTAGGTTGGGACCTGATTGTTAACCTCATAAGGTTTGGAAATGACACTGTGACCATCAACACTAGGGTACCTGTGAAAGTGTTTAAGCCTCAGAGAGAAGCAATCGGATTTCTTTAGAAAGCCACTCCTGACAAGCATGAAGAGGGCCGCAATGGAGCCAGAGAGACAAACGAGGCCGGCGTGAGGGGCCGCTGTTCCGGCGCCAGCTGGTGAGGGTTTGAAGCAAGGAAGGCAGCGGTGTTGGGATGCGGAGGGGGGCGGAGGGCTCCCCAGGAGATGGAGGCAGCAGGTCTTTGTGACTAAGAGGCCAGTGACAGGGAAGGGGTCCGGGATGACTCGGAGGCTTCACGTTGGGCAACTGTTGTTCAGGTACCACGGTTGCCTCTTGATGATACGATCATTGCATTGATTTTTGGAGACAAGAATTATTCGTTCGAAATTATCCATGTAACAAAACTGTGTCTGCATCAAGCCATGTGGCAATGTCTGCCCTTCCTCCCCGTCCTCCCTGACCAAAGCCTGGAGCCTCCTTCCAGGCTGCGTGCCCAGGGCATGACCTCTCCGTCCACCTGCAGGAGCAGCGATGTCAGCCCCGGGCCTGTTCTGGAAAATGAGACGGACACTGCCCTCTGGTGATAGCAGACATCTTTGGGAAAGCGGGCCGCTGGGAAAGAAGTCCTGGCCGAGGAGAGTTTACAAACACACCTGAAAGGCGCTACTTCCCATCCACGTTTGTGCTCGAGTGGCTAACAAGCACCGAACCGGGTTTTCGCAGAACTTTCTTTTGCCGTAAACTGGGAAAGACACGCTTTCAGAACCAAAGTTTGTTGTCCGGGAACGAGAGTTAAAAGGAGCCACTTAGAAAGGCAGCGTTTGAAGGGCCTTTAATCCATCCTCGGTGTCTCACTGCCCGGAACTCAGGAAGCCCCGCGACCTCCCACAGGCAGACGCCAGGCTTGTGAGCGCGAGCCCAGCTCCACTGAGTGGCGCTTAGGAACACGCCGCCGGGTCTGGCCTGGCCGCCTCAGCCCGGCGTCCAGGCTGGGTCGAGGCCCTCTGCCAACTGAAGGCCTGAGGAGGCCGAGGAGGAGGCTCACTGGAGTTTTGTGTTCCAGATTCTCCTTTTAAGCAAACGCTGACAATTTTCAATGACCAAAGAAGAGCTGTGCGAGATAAAGGAACATTGGGTGCAAAAATAGGGACACTTCACTGGGTTAGGGCACAAGTTCACACTTCACACACTGGCTAATCTAAAGCAAACACTGGGTTTAATTGAGATCATTTTTTCCAAAAAAGGGGTAAGCCTCCCATATACACAGAGGTTCTCTCATCCCCCAGATATTCAGCAGCCAAAATAAATATGTTTTCGTTTAGCCTGGAAATGCAGATGGTGTCCAAATGCCTGATAGTCTGTCTTGTTCCTCAAACCCGGCCAACACTGACTTCTCGATGCTGCTCAGCTTGGAGCACGAGATGGTCCTACCTGCCCCCCTGCCCCTCCCCCCTCCTTCCAGAGCCGACCGGACTCCTAAAGTGCAACGGAGGGTCGAGAAGAAGCAGCCCCCAGCCTGAGTGCTCCATTCTTCCTGCTCTGGCCCCCGAGTGGCCCCTGTCACCCTTTCAGACCACGACGTGTGGAGAAACATAAATACGACCAGCTACAAACGGCAGGTCCTAAACTTGAACACCAGATAAACTGGGGTATAGGAAACACAAGGAGGGGTGGTGGGCGATTATTGGAACGACACCGAGGTAACTTCTAAGCAGCGCGATGAGCTGACAGAGATGTAGGAGGAAGAAAATGAGCGACGGCTCAGAGGAGAGAGGCTAGTTGTATGTGGGAGGCAGGGAGGGGGCAGAGCTATGGGCTATACCCGTGGTCGGCAAACTGCGGCTCGCGAGCCACATGCGGCTCTTTGGCCCCTTGAGTGTGGCTCTTCCTAAGCCTTAGGAGTACCCTAATTAAGTTAATGACAATGTACGTACCTATATAGTTTAAGTTTAAAAAATTTAGCTCTCCAAAGAAATTTCAATCGTTGTACTGTTGATATTTGGCTCTGTTGACTAATGAGTTTGCCGACCACTGGGCTATACCGTGAGCCGCCAGCCGGAGGGAGAGGCAGCTATGCAACGACAGCACCTGACAGGGTCCAGGAGCCGGAATTTTTATTTAATACAAAAGACAATCGGTACTCATTGTGGGGAACCAGAAAAGAGAGGTGATAATGTAAGAATACGGCTAAATAAGTTAAAGAATGGCCATGATGGGACATCATGCAGTTGCTTTTTAAATTCTTTTGAAGAATTTTTAATTACACAGGACATGTTTTGCGATGTGATGAGAAGTGAAAAAGTTGAATGCAAGTTTGTTTATAATACAGTTTCAATCGTGGTACATACATCTAACGCTTAGAGAGTCAGGAAGAAAATACACTAAAATAGAGTTATTATCTCTTGGTGGTCAGAGTAGAGATGATTTTTTTCTTTTTAAAGTTTATTCCAAATATTCTACAAAGAATATATTATTTCAAAATCTGAGAAAAATTTACATGTGACTTTAAAAAGAGCATCAGAGGAATCTGATTGGGTTGTAGGTTGGGGTTGATGAGGCTGGAGGCAGTTTGGCCAATAGAGGTTTGCAATGACTCAAGCTTAAGTGGGAGGCCTGGTCTCACACTATGGAGCGAGATAACAGAGAGAAAATGGGGAGTTTAGTTCAGAGGAATAACAGAAAGGACATCAAGAGGTTAGGCGGTGCATGTTCAAAGAGATGAAAATAGAAGCCAAATGCCAGAGGAAAGATAAAGGTGCTACCTGCTAATTAAGTGGGAAGTAGAGAGGGTTCGGCAAAATCCAATTCACTGTGGTCCTTTTTGTTTTAGGTGTTTATGGGATATAAAAGGTAGGCCAGGGACTTTCCACTTGACAGATTAATACAGGAACCCTTAATAGGTTTTCTCACTGAGGGCTTTAGGTTGCTGGGATTTCTTTAATGTTAGACATTTGATCTAAGCTGCAGAGCCTGTCTTGATACCACCAGCTCTCAATCGAATCATTTGGCTAATGAATATTTACTGATACGTTCTCTGGAAAAGTTCCCGGCCCTATAATCGAGTACCGGAAAATGGCATCTATACAAACTATTATAGAAAAAGACAGTAAGGTTGATATTTGCAACCAAAAGAGCACGGTAAGGTTCACAGGCGGGGACAGCTGTTATACTCTGGGCTTCTCAGGTGAGATATCTAGTGGGCCCTCCCTTTCCTGACTCTGCCCCATCCTTGCAAACTTATTACTATCCTTTAACATATACCTTCCCTACTGAGGCCGCCTCTTGTCTCATTTTCCAACGTGCTCTACTCATTGTGCCAATTCGGAATGCGTTCAGCTGCAAGTACCATCTGTCTATTAAATTGAAAGGACAGACATTGTTCAAAGGTAGTTGATCTCCGAGCTGGTGCAGCAGCTCAGTGATTGTCATGAGGGTCTCAGTTGTTGCTTCATCATTCTTAGCGTAATTAGTCCTCATCCTCATGTGAGTTGCCTCATGGTGACAAGATGGCTGCTCTATCTCCATGTATCACATAATGTTCACATGCAAAGCAAGAAAAAGGAGGAAGAAATGGTGCTAGCAGATTCCCTTTTTGTGTTTGTTCCTTTATGAGGAAAGCAAAAGACTTTTCAAAAGCTCACTCTAAACTTTGTCGCACATTTCTTTGGCCAAAATGTATCACACAGCCGCGGTATGGGGTAGGCTGGGAACACGGATGTGTGGCTCCTCCAGCCTCTAGAGCTGCTCTGGCCAATGTGGCAGCCTCCAGCTACATGTGACTATTATGTGCTTGAAATGTGGTTAATGCAACTGAGGCTCTGAATTTCTCATTTTATGTGATTTTCATTAATTTAAATATAAACATGGGAGCAATAAAAAAACACACATTTTTTCCATTAGATACACTTTATTGTTTGGGTAAGACTACATTTCATTTTGGTCATCACATGGCACAGATATCATTGTTTTGTGGCCCACATGTCAGCAGCTGCATGCATGGTTCCCAGTATTACACATAAATAGTTCATTGACCAGTTTTATCAATATGGATGCAAATATTGAGGGCTGTATTTTATTATTGTTGACACTATTACAGATGTCCCCCATTGTCCCCCTCCTTGTCCACCTCCACCCAGCCCCACCCCCTCTCCCCTGGCCTTCACTACACGGTTGTCTGTGCCCATGGACTATGTATATATGTTCTTTGTCTACTCTCTTCACCTTCTTTTATCCGGTCCCCCCTCCACTCTCACCCTCTGACAGCTGTCAGTCCGCACCATGTATCTATCTATGCCTCTAGTTCTATTTTGTTTGTCAGTTTATTCTGTTCATTAGATTCCACATATACGTGAGATCATTAGGTATTTGTCTTTCTCTGACTGGCTTATTTCACTTAGCATAATACTCTCCAGGCCCATTCATGCTGTTGCAAAGGGAAAGAGTTCCTTCTTTTTTACAGCCACCTAGTATTCCATTGTGTAGATGTACCAAAGCTTTTTTATCCACTTTGCTGATGGGCACTTCTGCTGCTTGCCAAATATTCCAAATAATGCTGCAATAAATATAGGGGTGCATATATTCTTTCTGGTTGGTTTTGGGTTCTTCGAGTATATTCCCAGAAGTTTTTTGTTTCTTTGTTTCTTAGTTTAGCTTGGACATTTTATGTGCTATATCTATTATTCTTACATTTTATTAAGTAACTTTTGCTTTATGAAATCTAAGGTTAGTTAATTGCTACTTTAGATTTAAAATTAACTAATTACTACAGCCAGTGAAGGTAGTTAATAGTTCTACTGCCTTCCTAAACAATACAGAAACCTTAGGACATTTTAATTCAAAGTTCTGTTCATCTTAAACATTATTGTTGTCCAAAATATGACCAAATTTATTTTTATTCTTTCTTTTCTCCAAATTAATAAAGAGTATTAATATTATTATATACAGGCACTTCTTATTTAGATTTTCCTATTTATTTATCTATTTTTCTTACATATGTCAGTTTCCTTTTGGATTTGGCATTCTTTTTCCTGAATTAACATGGAAGGATTGGTTGCAGCCTGCCTGTGGAAAAGGGCATTCCGCGCCAACAAGGCAGTATTGCAGGAGCCCACAGGTCATGGGAGAACACAGTGTGTTTGGCTAATGATGAAAAACTGCTTGAAATTGAGGCTAGAGTTTGGACTTTCTATATGGGTAGAGGGGAGAGTAAGCATTTTTTTAAAAATATATTTTATTGATTTTTTACAGAGACGAAGGGAGAGGGATAGAGAGTTAGAAACATCGATCAGCTGCCTCCTGCACACCCTCTACCGGGGATGTACCCGCAACCAACGTACATGCCCTTGACCGGAATCGAACCTGGGACCCTTCAGTCCGCAGGCTGACGCTCTATCCACTGAGCCAAACCAGTTAGGGCGAGAGTAAACATTTTGTGCCCTAAACACCCCCTGCCCCCATGTTTGAATGGCAATGTAGCTGAGTATAGAATTCTAATTTAATATATCTCTTCTCTCAGTACTATCCTACTGCCTTTTTGTTTCCATTCTTATCATTGGGAAATATGGTGTCGATCTAATTGTTATTCTTTAGTAGCAACATGTCTTTTAAAACCCCTGGCTGCTTTTAAGATCTCTTGTCTTTGGTGCTCTCAGCATGAATATTATGATTAGGAAATGAGGGGTTTTTTTTTAAATGTATTATTCTGTCCAGTACTTATTGTGCTTCCTGAATGCCTGGATTCACATATTTCTTATTTCTGGAAAATGTAGAACCATTATCTCTTTTAATATTGGCTCTCCACCATTCTCTCGATTCTCTGTACACCCCAATTAGACATCTGTTGGACCTTATTAATCTGTCACATCTCAGTCTTTCATATTCTCCACATCAGTAGATGTCTGTGCTTCATTTTCAGTGATTTCCTCCGATCAGTCTTTTCTCCTTCCTTTCCTTTTGATTCTTTGCATCAAAGAGTGCCTGAAGCCAGTGTTGTCTTTGAATTTTTCAATTACCTTTACCAGTACAAAACACTTTTAAAGCCCGATTCAATTTTAGGTTTCCATTTTTTGTAACTCAAGAGTTCTAATATATAGTCACACAGCTAGTTAGCCATCATGTCTCATTAGAAATGTCTACTGAATTTAACATTTCCTTCCCATCCCCGCTGATCTCATTGTCAGCTCTGCCACTTAGATGCACAGCAGAGCCGCAGCCAATGAAGAAGGCTTACGGGAACAGTAGAGACACAGAGGGATAATAAGGAGGAGGCTCTGCCAAGATGCAGGGAAGAACATTTTCATAATTAAAGGGATATTCAACGACTGCAGAGAGGCCAAGAGGTATGAGAATGGAAAATGTGTACTGGAATTGCCCATTAGGAGCTGATTGCTGACCATTATATTCTGCCTTTACTTTTCATGGCTTTCACTGATTTTTTTTTTTTTACCAATTACTATGATTAGCAGAAAGCATAGAAGATGGATATTCCAAAAAATATTAAGTGATTAACTGAGTTCATTGGATGGGTTTGGGAACACATGAAAATAGCCATTTAGTAACTGTGGTTTCTAAGGAAGGGGCAAGAAATAATGTAATCAAGAAACAAGAAAAGCAGCTTTAAATTGAAAGTAATTTGGAAAGGGTCTAAAATTTGTGAGACAATTTAACCCAGAGCCAAGTTCCCCGGGCAGCTTACGAAATGTGCTACAGTGGTGTGGGTGAGGGGGTTGGCTACTTAAAGAGATTAATTGGAAATTTCAAGTAATTCTTCCGAAAAATAGACACTTGAACCAGTTCACTCTGGACCCATTTCCCCTTATTGTGGTCCTGGGAAGTGTTAATAATTCCTAAGGCAACAGAGGAAACAAAAACTGCCTTTGTCTTTTCAGATCCATTACTACTGTTGCAACTGACAAAGGGGCACTGATCATTTCAAATGTTTCCTCAGCCAGAGACCATGAATGTAGCAGGTGTCCTCGGGAGAAGGCCCCGGGGTTTCCTCTCCACCACAGACACGTCGCTAGATCACGATTATTTGCTCTGCTCTCTACCTATCAGTCCATCTGTCCAACTAGCTACCTTTGGGCAACTCAAATGCATCCATCATCACTGACTCTTCAACAATGTTCTGGGTTAAATCAACCCTCCCCCCAAATATATATTTCTTCTTTGACCTCAATGCCAGTAGGTCCAAGCGAGTTGGAATGGGGGCCAGGGGAGAATATCCACGAATCATAGCGTTATAGCAATTTTATGCTGTTGGCTGCACACGTTGGTTTTGCATCTGTTCTGAAATGAATTCTCCTGATCGCTTGCTTTCTGTGCCATGTTCACTATTTATTTTGTTGCTTGGCTCACACGGGGCCTGAGCTTGACTCCGGTCCATACGTCTGGAAAGCATTGTGCAGTTGGTCCTTCCACACATCCCGCTCTTTTCATAAAAGTGTCCCTTTTGTGTGTGTGTGTTTAACAGAATGGCTGATCACGGCAATTGGTAACAGGGCAAAAACTGATAATTTGCTTAAAATGAATCACTTTTGTGCCAGACCGGGAGCCCCGTGACTCATAATTACACGTTCAAAACTGGCTCTTTGTAACAAGAGGAAGCCCCGCCAGAGGGGCGCTCAGCAGCCCGCTCACTCTGTGCGTTCCTTATGTCCAGAGAGCAGCTCACTGCCCAGGGCAGCCCCCGGCTCATTAGTCAGCCCCGCAGTGGAAGGCAGAGGGCGTCTCCCCCCAGCCCGTGCTCTGCAACAGTTAACCAGGTCCTGCGTGTCTGCTGTGAACATTGTTACCACAGATGAATGCCACCCTGGGAAGCTTTTTCCAATTGAGACTCTCCATCGCTCCTGCCTACCTTATAGTGCCTTCCCGTCTTCCCCCTCGTCCTGCCATTGCAGCAGATGGCGGCAAGCAGGCCAAGCCCTTGGCATTGTTTTCCACAGTCCAGGTCTGCTTCTGGCTTAAAGACAGGATTAAAAACAAAACAAAAACCTGAGCAGTGAGGAAGAAGGCAGACAAAGGCTATCACTGCAAGTACTGAGAGGAGAGCTACTCAGTGCCTCTCCCACGTGAGGAGAGGCAGCAAAGAGAGCAGAGGATAAACACAGGGAGGAGCTGTGAGGCCAGCAGCAGGTGGGACCGATCTGTGGTTTCCACCTGGTGCCTCGCGAGTAAGGAACCCAGACATCACTGGCTTTTGGGAAAGGGCAGGGTGATCGTGGTGGTCACGTAATGTGCGTGTCCTACTCCAACGAACAGGACGCCCAAATAGTGCATGCCCCAGCCCCAGGCAGCACACCCGGCAGAGAGCCTCGGGCCAGGAGTCAGAAAGATGATGGAGGAGGTGGGACAGAGCAGAGAGGTAAGCGTGGGCCTGTGAGGTAGAAGGGCCTAGATCTGAAGGAGAAACTGCTGGAAAGACCCGGGGGAAATAGGGGATATGATTGGAATGATTGGAGCTGTGTTTTCCAATTCAGGGTCATCAGGAGGAGAGCATGTAATTCTGATGCTAAAATGCATGCCTTCCATCACTTTGCTCAACACCAGCCATCAACCAGGGCCTTCCTTGGAGTTTTTTTGTCAACAACAATTATCTTATATGCAACTAAAGACTGGATAACTCAAAAGAGTACAACACAGTCTGGGGTTTGGGGAGATCCAGTGTACTTAGAGCCCTCTCAGCGCGTTATGTTGTTGCCCCTCCTCTCGCCATCCCGGATCCGCTCCTATCTACTTGCACAGGTCGAGGGAGAGAGACGGCATGTACCCAGGGCCCACTGTGAACAAGTCTGTGCTGTGCTCTTTCCATATTTCTATTCCTCTCACTCTCCCAAACAGCCCTATGAAGGAGGCATTGCAGTCCTAGCCCCATGTTATGAATGAGGAAGCTGACAGTGCCACCTCTGTGCAGGCTCGTGAGTGAAGGGGCTTTCCTTGTGGGTCCGATAGGCAGATTCTGAGCGCTGCTGGCTGCTGTGTGATCAATTGTCTGAGCCCTTTCCTTCTCAGCCCCAGTGTCCATAAGCTCTTTGCAGGAGGTCGGGTTCGTTCTTTCGTTCACTAGGCGTGACTGACCACCTAATATGTGCGGAACTCAGACACAGTAAGTTCACGACACACATGTAAGCACTCCAGAGCCCTCTTTTATTTAAGTTTCCACCAACTGGACTGCCCTGCACACATTTGACAACCTGATCATTCTCTTTTCACAGATATGTGTGTGTGTTTGCTCCTTGACCCAGTCCTTCTAGGTCACAAGAACCTTAACATCCCATTTCCACAGCCACCCAACCCTCCCACCTCCACCACACACACACACACACACTCACACACACCAGGTGCGCACATGCAAGTATTATTTCTGCTTCACACACACACACACACACACACACACACATGCATACACACACACCAGGTGCGCACATGCAAGTATTATTTCTGCTTCACACAGGAAAACTAAGCAATAGGGGAATAAGGAACTTGCTTGAGATCATACCCTGGTAAGGTGCACTTTTATAATTGTCTTTCTTCCAGGCACTGCTATCAGGGAGCAATCTGGCTTCCTAGAAAGCAGGAACTTTAACTCAGAAACTCCCTCGAGGAATCTAGCCTACAGAAATCGCCCAGAATGCCTTTGTGCAAATATGCTTCCTCAGAGAGAATTTCCTCTCTCTAAGAAAACAGCCTCCCCCATTATTCATATCTCGCACATACCTTGCATGTGTCTCTTCGTATAGTTGACTAATAGTGTGTATCCGGGTGCTCCTCTGTCTGTCACCCTCAGCAGAATGGAAGCTCTCCAAGGAAAGAGGCCCTTGCTCACCAGCTCCACGAATAGGAACTGGGATAGAGTGGGCTCTGTACTTGTTGTGTTAATTAATTTAATTTAGTGTAGAATAAAATGTACACACCAACATGTCACTGCAGCAGTATTTACATAGTACTTACATATATAAAAATAATGGAAAAGACCAATATTAGGGGATGGACTGTAATGAATAAATATTACACAACCAAAAAAGTAATATTCATAAAGAATTGTAATAACTTAGAAAAATTATAAGATAATGTTAAGTGAAATTAATAGGCTACAAAATTGTATATGCATTATCATCTTAACTACGTAGTTAAAACAAAGTATAGAAAAAAACTGGAGGGTAGAGGGATTATGAGTGATTTTTTTCCCTGCTTTTTTACATCATTCTTTATTTCCCAACAATTTTTTTTAAATTTAATGCTTTATTGTTTAAAGTATTACATATGTCTCCTCTTTCCCCCATTGACCTCTCCCTGGTTGTTCCCATCCCCCCTATTTCCCAACAATTTTTGCAATGAACAAACTGTACCTCGATAATTAGGAAAAGTAAAGTAAGGCCTTGGACTGTTCCTACCTCATCAAGCAAAGATATGGGTGTTTAAATCTTTAGGACGTGCCTTCAGCATCAACTATATTCCTCTCCCGTTCTTATGGGGCACTGCATCTATGACAGAAGCCTCCTCAGAAACCGTCCTGAATGGCTTAACACAAATGGTTCACGGTGGTCAATTGCTTCTCTCTGATGAGGTTGTCCAAGCCTCAGACACAGAGATCCCCGTGGCTGACCTATATGCTCTGAAACAGCTACAGGCATCCCCGAGGCTCTCATCTCTGCATCAGATGGAAGCTCTTGCCAGGAAAAGGAACGAGAACTGTTCCCGCAAGCCCCTCCCCATGTACACGTGGAGTTTAGTGTGGTTCCCTTTAGAGACAATTACTTATAGGCGTGGTATTCAGAAAATAAAAACAAAACAAAATAAGCAAGCACAACAGTGAAAACCAAGTAAGAGAGAGCAGAGTGTGAGGCGAGGAGGTTAATCAGGATATGGGTTAGCAGGGCCTGCGGAGGTTGCCCCAGGCCGGGATCCTGAGAGAGAAGGTGTATTTGTTTGTTTGTTTTTTTATTGTTAGTGATTTCAGAGAGGAAGGGAGAGGAAGAGAGAGAGAGAAACATCAATGAGGAGAGAGAATCATTGATTGGCTGCCTCCTGCACACCCCACTCTGAGGATCGAGCCCACAACCTGGGCTTGTGCCTTTGACTGGAATCGAACCTGGGACCCTTGAGTCCGCAGGTCGATGCTCTATCCACTGAGCCAAACTGGCTAGGGTGAGAGGGGCTTTTTATAGTTCTCAGTGTGGGTGCAGAGAGGAGAGAGCTCTAACCCGAGAGTTGGTGCCTTCACAGGAGGGCAGGTTAGGCTTGGTTTGGAAGGTTGGGGGAGGGTGCAAATCTGGCCCCTATTAGGGGACCTATTTCCAATAGGACATGTGAGCTGGGAAGTGAATAGTGCATTGATAGTCAGAAAGATTCAGGGAAAGAACATTCCAGACCAAGGAACAAACAGCAAGTGTAAAGGCCCAGAGGTAGGAATCCGATTGACATATTTGAGGAGCTGAAAGAAGGCCAGTGAGTGGAGAGGGCGTGCGCACAGCTCTGGGTGAGGCGTGAGGAGGAGAGATGGCCCCGGGCCTGCTGGGCCGAGGAGTTGGGGGTTTGTTCAGGGCCGAGGGAGCCCTGGGGAGTTTAAAGCAGAGAAGGGACATGATGGCATTATGAATAAATCACTCAGGTTGCTATGTGGGCAAAACAGGTAAGAGACATTCCGGGTGAGAAATGGCAGTGACTTAGGTTGGGATAAAAAAGACAAACTAAAGAGAAGCAAAGAGGTGTAAGGCGTGTGTTTAGAGGCTGCACACAGGACCTGCTGGTGAGCTGAAGGGGGATTCAGGATCGTGGAAGAGTCCCAGAGGTTTCGCTGGAGCAAGTGGTCCCGTTTACGGCTATGGAAGCAATTAGGGGAAACAGCTCAGGGAGGGTTTGGAACGGAGTTTGAAATTAAGGGTTCTGTTTGGGACACTTTAAGTTTGAGATGCCAAGTAGACATTCAAGTCGAGATTTCAAGTGGGCGATTAGCTATCCCAGCCTGGCCCTCCGTGGGGAGGTCAGAGCTAAAGATACAAGCTTTGGAGCCACTGGTGTCTAATTCCCATTAAAGCTCTGAGACTAAATGAAATCACCTGCTGGCGGAGAAGGGCCCAGGGCTGAGCCCCACGCCCTGCCACCTGGAGGCTGGCAGAGGAAAACCCAGGAGAGCGTGGCAGCGGCCTCACGGAGGCCAGGAAGGAAGAGCTGGAGCAGAAGGGGGGTGTCTGCCGTGGCGCTCGCTGCTGCGCGCTGCTCGGGACAGACTCGTTAGAACAGTGAAGCTCAGTCGCTAATCATAAGTTATTTCTTATTCAACTGCACGAGGGCAGGGTCTCAGGTCCACAGTCACCAGACTGACGTAGACTTGATGTCTGGAATGACTGGGGTCACCAGAGTGAGAGAGAAGCGAGCGCGGCGGCTCTCCAGTGCGTTAGCCGGGAAGTAGCACATCGCCGCCCCGCTCACAGCCTGTGGCCAGAACGGCCATGTCCCTCGTTAACCCCGGGGACATCGGACATGGTGGCGGCATGTGGACCAGTTGGTGACTGCGCTGCTCAACCCCTTACTGAGAGGTCACCTACCATTAGAACAGAAAACAGGCCTCTGGGTTGGGCAATGCTGAGAGCCCAGGGATGTTCCGATGGAGCCCCATGGACTGCCCCAGGGGAGCGGGGAGGGGAGGGACAGAGAGGGCGAACACGGACAGCCCTGTCGGGCATTGTCTATGGAAAGGGCCTTTGACAAGGTGGTGGATGCTCATGCTACTGTAACCAGGGGGGAAGCCTGTACCGCGGGCGAGGCCACCAGCTGACATGGGGTTGGAAGCCGAGGAAGCCCCTGTCTTGTTGCATTTGCTCTCAACGAGATGCTGTCACTGTGGAATGAGCCTGGCTGGTGTGGGCGGGGACAGAGGACACAGGCGCAGCGGAGCGCGCGGACAGTGTAAGCCACTCTCCCTTCGTGACTGGCCCCTGGTTTGCAGCTACCTCCAGATTCCCCTGTGTTAAAGTAGCTCCCGCACTCACAACAGCTTGCTGTGCGTAGGCTTTCGGATGACTGGTTATTACTTACGATGATAATAATAACTCAGCTTTACACTTTCACTTTGTATAGTGTATGCCGTATTTATTCATTCTGTCAGAGACTTTTAAACAGACGAGTCAGAGCTGCCACATTCCGCTTTCTTTATTGTCATCGTAGAACATGTACACAGAGAACTGCATTAGCGATATATGCACAGTTAGCAAGCGGTGCTTTTAAGACAAACAAGTTAACTGGAGACATCTCATCCTTGCTCGGTCATTCAGTCCACACGCCTTGTCTGGAGTGTCTGCTCTGTTTCAGGCACTGAGCTTGGACCTGGGGCTACAGACACAGGAGGCAGTCACATCCCGGCTGGATTTCGTGGCCTGAGGGCTGGGGGGTGGGCAGGCGGGACAGTGACCAAGATACATCATCGCACAGGTGTTCAGTGGTTCCAAAATGGAGATCTACACAAAGTAGATCCTCTTTGCAATAACAGCCAGAGGCGGGGGTTCTTGTTAGCTTCCGTGCATAGATGAGGACCCTGGGATTAGAGCCATTTAAATGCAGACCCGAGACCATTCAGCTAAGAAGTGAAGCCAGCACTCATCCCCGTGTCTTCTGGCCATAAATCCTATTCCTTTGCTCAGACGCTGGATAAGAATGACGGCAGAGTGGCCTGAGGGAGGGAGAACTGCCTGCCTGGGGATGCCCTGGGCAAGCACCAGGCACGAGTTCAGAGAGTAGTGTCTGGACTGAGAGGTCACTGGGGAATAAATCCCCCCACAACAAAGGAAGCCCCCAGGTGCATCCGATCCATCTCTGTGCCAGATCCTGCACGAAGTGGGCTCCTCCCCACGCCCATGGCTTTGCCTTTCTGTTCCCTATGCCGGGAACACAGGGACCTCCTTCCCTCCAGCTCCTGCTCCTCGGTTCCTAAAACCTTCCGCAGGAGGCATTTTCCTTGAAAGCCCCTCTGTAATCTGTTGATGTCCCTTGTTTGTTCCTCCCAGTCATCTCCGCCATCTGCATCTTATTACCATCAGTGCCTCGTCTGTGAGCGCTCTTTTGCTTTATGCTGTAAGCTTTGACCTTCCCATCGCCCCAGTGCTCTGTATCGTAAGTTCAAGGACAATATTTCTCTTATGTATCTGTAACTGGCCAGAGAAGAGGGCTGTCAATAGAGTAGGCACTCAGCACTTGCTGACAGATGGGCGGCTTCACCAATTGACTCGCTGCCTGAGTGAATAAACAAATGTTGCATTTAAATAATGAAGTGCCTCCCAGAGAAGCAGCAGTGAGGACACAGAGAATTGGAAAGGAAAACGCTGGCCTCCTGGGTCCTCTTCATCTCTTTTTCATGACTTGCTCGTTTGCAGGGGGGAGATTGTCTGCCAAAGCCCACACTCTTCGGACCTGGACCTTCCCCTTCTCTTCTCTATAGTAACCCCCCACCCCGCTCCAGTCCAGCAGAACCATTTCAAGTGCCTCGACTACTTTATTGCAGAGACTGCTGGGTGTAAGATCTGTGTAGATTAGAGAGAGGTGATTACTTCATTGGACCTGACATAGTTGGCTACCAAAGTCCTTCTGTCAGAGACTCAAGTCAGCCAACCCTCCCTTCCCTCTGCTCCTGACCCCGCCCCCTGGGTTCCCGGATGAAGCAGCTCCCCCAGCCACCGGGGACCTTTCCCCAGTTTCCTACTCACAAAGGTCTCCAGCTCTTCTGAGCTGCCTGCCCTAATAAGATGCGTTCGTGGTTTTCAGTCCATGTCCCAACCACAACCCTCCAAAAGCTGCCTCTTGCTCTTCACCATCTCGGACCTCATCAGGAAGAAGCCAGTCAACAGTTAACCATGGCCTTTGGAAGTGGTCAATACATCTCAAACTTGGGGAGTCCTGAGTTTTGGGGATTCCAAAGAATTTGGAGCCTCTTGGTAAGCTGAAGAGGAATGCTGCCTTTCTGTCCAGTGGGCCTCTCGGCCGACTGCCCTTTAACCCTCAAAGGGCTAGGACACACGTGTCCTTCCACCAAATTCCTAGGGTTGGTCCAAATATCGGGCATGGGATTAGACATCAAGGCTGTTCCAGGGCTGCCACAGCTGTGGGCCGAGCCATGGAAAAGACTCCCAGATGCAGGTCAGCCTGGCAGCAGGCTGTCTTATTCAATGGAAACATTGCTGGCCTCCAGATTCCTGAGTTAACTCCAAAACACAGAAATGCCAGCATGCCCCAGGCTGCTCTCCAAGCTCCATGCCTGCATCTGTCTATGGGTTTCTCTAAGCAACCACATGGGCGCTTTGTCCTGAATAAGAACGCCCACAAAATAAAACCTAGAGATGCAGGGTTAGGAAAATGAAGGCTTTCTGCAGGTGACCTTTGGGACCATGTTTAGAGGTTTGATGTAACTGCTGGAAATGGGCAAGTGCCCTCAAGCGGCGACCATGCTTTGAGGGGCTCCAGGCCTGTCCACACGGCTGGCACACCAGGCCTTTCTTCCCCTGCTCAGATGAACGTCCAGGACACAATGTGGCAGGAGGGTGCTTCAGACACGATTACCAAGATGAAAGGGAAACACAACCTGCCTTGAACACCAACCCTCAGTTCCTCCCAGCCCACGTGGTCTGTGCTGCTGGGCCTGTGAGAGTTGCTGGTGGGATGTGTGATTTCTGGCACTAGGATTCAGGAACTCACTTGATTTATTTAGATGTGGTGCCACCATTGGGTGGGTCTCCTAAGGTCTCTGTGGCTTTCCACTTCAGATTTTCCCTCACTCCCCTCCCTAGAGCCCCTGCCAAGCCTGCCATGCTCCAGCCTGGTCCAAGCCAGCCCTACGACTCTACTAATTAAAGGTTCTCCTTTGACATCTTTCATGTAGCAATTTAGGAAACTCCAAGACAAGTCCTAATCCGAAGACATTAGCCCAGGTGGTAGCATCTGGTTTGAACGTAGGCCATGAACCCTTAGGCCCTGGGGTGCCAACCCATTCCAGAAGTTCTCAATCAAAAGCAGGAAGTAGGTTGGGCAAGTGTCCTTGGTCACCCCCCAAAATCTACCCTTTGGTCTTCACATCTGTAGTCACTTTGGCCGTGGCTAAGTGGTTTTGTCTTCCCCTCATCCTCAGATTTCGTACCCTGCTGTCCCCACCCAGCAGCTCCTCAAATTGTAGCTGAGCTGCTCTGGCCCTTTAAGTAAGCAGAGCCGTGGCACATGGCCCTGCTTCCTGCGGTGGCCTCCATCACCCTGGCAGTGGAGAAGCAGGGACAAAGGCCTCCTCAGCACCCACTCCCAGACAGCCACTCCCAGTGAGTCTAGGGCAGTGATGGCGAACCTTTTGAGCTGGGCGTGTCAGCATTTTGAAAAACCCTAACTTAACTCTGGTGCCGTGTCACATAAAGAAATTTTTTGATATTTGCAACCATAGTAAAACAAAGATTTATATTTTTGATATTTATTTTATATATTTAAATGCCATTTAACAAAGAAAAATCAACCAAAAAATGAGTTCACATGTCACCTCTGACACACGTGTCAGAGGTTCACCATCACTGGTCTAGGGCATGCTGCTCCCTGAGGAAAGTCACCTGCAGGCCAGCTCCTACGGTGATGGAACCAGGCAGCTGTTTTATCCTGAAAGCACAGGAATGATGAAAGCCACACCAGGTGTCGTTTGCTTGGGTAGCCATTTGGGAGCCATCTATTAAAAAGAGGAGCTTCTAGGGCAGGGATGGTTGGCTGGGAGAGGCTGCCTGGAGACCTGTGCTGCCCTTCGTTTCCCCAGCAAAGGATGCTGTGACTGGTTGGCAAAGTCTTCCATCGGGGCGAGGAAGGAGAGCAGGAACACGGGCCACAGATGTGCCATCCCTGTTTTTCATGTCACTTCCAAAACCACCTCCTTCCTAATGACAACATCCGCCCCACCGTGGGGGGAGACGGTAAAGAGAGCATCTCAGATGTTCCTCTAATCTTTCTGGGAGATTCCTCTTTATGAGATCCTAAGCACCTCCCCATCTCACCAATTTATCCATTCTGAACCGATGGACCCTTGGCTCTCCATGCTAGAAGCTGCTGACTTGGCCTTCACCCCAGTTTCTGGCTGTAGCCATCACTTCCCGTGGGATATCCTTGTTCCCAGCTCATTCCCATGAGTGCTGGACCATTGACCTTCCTGTTGGTTCTCAGGCCCTCCTGACCTGTTTCATTTGCCTTGGTAGATTATCCCTCTCATCTAAATTCTTGACTCCTCTCCTTCCCATTGATCCATTCATTCTAACCTCTCCACACACTAAAGAAAGGACTTCTCTTCTAACTATATGTGAGGGTATTTTTAGTATTTCACTTAACTCAACATTTACAGAGAATTCTCAGTGCCTATGGGAACCTTATATCAGCTACGAAAACACACTCCCCCCCACCCCGCCCCTGCTGTTTCTCATAACTGTACGCACGTCCTTGTAATGTGGATTGTAGGCATGCATTTCATTCCCTTACCTTTAGTTTGGAAGCTTCCAATACCAAACCACAGATAGTGTAATCCCCCTCATCCCCCTCTCCCCACTACACACACACACACACACACACACACACACACACACACACACCCAGCTTCCTCCCAGCAGCAGCCCTGAGTGTCCCCAAACAGTGTTGCTGGGGATGACCAGCAGACCCTGAACGACGGGTGAACAGATTGCTCTGACACAAGTTTCTGTGAAAGAGAGGCTAAGGGGCTGTTTTACTTTAGTAGTAAAAGCAGCCCTGATTGCCTGCCTCTTTGGCTTTTTATTGTAACAACACTTTGAACTTAAATTAACCTTTAGATACAATCAGCAGGGTAAGTATTCTTGAGAAAGTATATGTTTCTACAAGGTCAGGTCTTTAAAGACTAAACATAGAGATTCTAGCAAAACATCCCAGGGGATCGGACTTGTTTGGAAAAGTCAAGGTAAGGGTTGCTGCCTTCGGCAAGGTCCCCTCAGAGGCCCCCGACCTTTCGGAGAATCCTCCTTACAGACTTTCCAACCCAGTCCCGAGCTTCCCCACACAGGGTCTCCCAAACCCCCTCTCCCTTGGGAACCCACCCCATCTCTCACTTCCCTTCATTCCCTCTTGCTCTTTTCTCCCCTTCCTCGTTCACTCTGAGGCACCAACATGAATAAATGTCTTTTCCAAGGAAAATACATTTTTGGCTCCAACCAGGCAATCATTTTTCAGCATGAACAACACAACTCTCCATTCTTTTACTTTTGTCCATTTTTAAGCAATAGCTTCAGCAGCAGTAGGTTGTTTGGGAGCAGCCAGGAAAATGAGTTCTGGCCCACGTGCCCAGACTAAAGAAAGTCAGACAGCAAGCCCAGAGGCAGCAGCATAGACTCTCCACTTCCGATGTTTTCCCTTTCCATTTGGTTTCCATGGGACCCTGCTTCGGGATGGGGAGGGCTTCCAAAAGTAAGAAACCAAATTTCAGGATGGCAACAAAGTGAGCATTAAAAAATGCACAAGGCACCAGGGCCTAAGAACTTTGGATGCCTAACATTGTCGGAAACCCAACTCAAGGCTAATGTGGAGAGTACCTGTTGACAGTCATGTCTACCTGAGCACTCCTTGTAGGTATCAACATCCGGAAGCGGTGGCTCCTTTGGGACGTGGAAATGTTTTCCATCCAATTCACAACCGGAATTGCAATGTCGTGTTTTGGGGACTTAGACTGAGAAACTCCTGTCCTTTAGGGGTTTTGGGGTTTTTTTGGTTTTGCTTTGTTTTGTTTGAAATTTTACACGACCCTGTGATGCTTCTATTTGCTCCCCGTTAGGTTTTAAACAGCCCTGTGACTCAGCAAGCCAGCAGGCTTCTCTGAGTCATCCATGTTTTCTGGGATTCAACACTGGGACCTATGATTGAAATTCACTAAAAGGAAACAGCTAAGAGCGAGAAATGGGAAGCCAGATCTCCTTAGGTGTACACTTCCTGAGCAGCTGAGTCCATCAGACTAAACAAAGTTGGGACCAAGGTTGCAATTTATCTTCCCTTTCCAGCTCAGATCCCCCTGATTCTGACACCAACCTCCCATCTTTGCAGGACCTGTTAGCTAATCGTCAACAAACTATGCAATTTTTCTTTGCTGGCCCTAAAACAGTGATACCTTCAAGAATATTTGCATTTTTATGAAAACTTCTTGGTATTGGAATTCGTCTCCAATGGTGGGCTCTGAAGCATGGTGACATGTAGTGGGGGGAAGACGGTGTTACATTTCTAAAATCACACTAGATGAGGGGTGAACCTACCCAGGAGCATGAGGGTGGAGGGAGGGAAAGCCATGGAAACATCGTCACTTCCCCCATAAAGTCATAATATGCTCTATCACAGGAAAAGCATTCAGCCTCCAAAACATCCACTGAAAAGACGTTTGATTGAGTTTTTCCTCTGTTCCAGGGATGACCCAGGTGATAGAAATATTGCAGCAGACAAAACTGACAAAAAACCCTGCTCCCATGTACAAAGTCTAGAAATAATTTTAGAACATATTAATAAAGGAAATAAACTATGCAGACAGTAAACAAAATTCATGGTTCTGTTTTCCCTGTAATGCAATAAAGAAAGCTCAAAGTTTTAGACAAATGAGCACTCATAAGAGCATAGTTTTATGGGTAAATCAACTACCACCAGGTTATCTGGAGGTCTACCACCTGTTCCCCTCTGTCAGGCATGCTCTCCTTGGAAAAACTGATCAAAGAGGAGAACTAGCCTGTCTCTAAAAGCTGGGAGAGTTTTACCCCTAGACCCACTTCTTTACTGAGTCTCAGTTTCCTCATCTGTACAATAAAATCATGACCATGGATCATGGAGAAGTTTAACTAAGGTAATACAGGCATACCTTGGAGGCATTGCAGGTTAGGTTCCAGATCACCGCAATAAAGTGAATATCACAATAAAGTGTGTCACATGAATGTTTTTGGTTTCCCAATGTATATAAAAGTTATGTTTACTCTCTACAGTAGTCTGTTAAGTGTGCAATAGAATTATGTCCAAAAAAAACAATGTACATACCTTAATTTAAAAATACTTTATTGATAAAAAATGCTAATCATCTGAGTCTTCGGGGAGTCATGATCTTCTTGTGGTGGAGCATCTTGTCTCAGCGTTGATGGCTGCTGACTGATCAGGGTGGTGGTTGATGAATGTTGAGGGGGCTGGCAATTTCTTAAAATGAGACAATAATGAAGTTTGCCCCATTGATCGACTCTTCCTTTCATGAATGATTTCTCTGTAGCATGTGATGCTGTTTGACAGCATTTTACCTGCAGTACAACGACTTTTTTTTCCAAAATTAAAGCCAATCATCTCAAACCCTGCCACTGCTTTTTCAACTAAGTTGTGTGACATTCTAAAATTTTGTTGTCATTTCAACAATCTTCACAGCATCTTCACCAAGAATAGATTACATCTCAAGAAACCTCTTTCTTTGCTCATTCACAAAAAGCAGCTCCTTCATTAAATTCTTCTCATGCGAGTCGCAGCAATTCAGTCACATCTTCAGGCTCCACTTCTAATCCTAGTTCTCCTGCTGTGTCCACCACATCTGCAGCTACTTACTCCACTGAAGTGTTGAGCCCCTTAAAGTCATCCATGAGGATTGGAGTCAACTTCTTCCAAACTCCTGTTAATATTGATATTTTGGCCTTTTCCCATGAATCATAAATGTTCATTAATGGTATCATGAGTGGTGAATCTTTTCCAGAAGGTTTTCCATTTACTTTGCCCAGACCCATCAGAAGAATCACTATCTGTGGCAGCTATAGCCCTACAAAATGGATTTCTTAAGTAAGAAGATTTGAAAGTCAAAATTACTCTTTGATCCATAGGCTATAAAGTGGAAGTTGTATTAACAGGTATAAAAACAATATTAATCTTGCTGTACATCTCCATCAGACCTCTGGGGTAACCAAATGCATTGTCAACTAGCCATAATATTTTGAAAGGAATCTTTTTTTCTGAGTACTAGGTCTCAACAATGGGCTTAAAATATTCAGTAACCATGTTGTAAACAGATGTGCTATCATCAGGCTTTGTTGTTCCATTTATAAAGCACAGGCAGAGCAGACTTAGCATAGGATTTTCAGAATGGTAAATGAGCATTGGCTTCAATTTAAAGTCATCAGCTGCATTAGCCCCTGACAAGTGAGTCAACCTGTCCTTTGAAGCTTTGACAGTAGGCATTGACCTCTCTCTGGCTATGAAAGTCCTAGATGGCATCATCTTCCAATATGAGGCTGTTTAATCTACATTAGAAATCTGTGGTTTAGTGTAGCCACTTCATTGATTATCTTAGCCAGTTCTTCTGGATGACTTGCTGCAGCTTCTACATCAGCACTTGCTGCTTTTCCTTGAACTTTTATATTATGCAGATGGCTCTTTCCTTAAACCCACCTCTGCCATCTTCAGACTTTTCTTCTGCAGCTTCCTCACTTCTCTCGGCCCTCATAGAATTGAGAGTTAGGGCCTTGTTTTCTGAATTAGGCTTTGGCTTATTGGAATGTTGTGGCTGGTTTATCATCTCTCCAGACCACTAAAATGTTCTCCATATCAGGTGTAAGGCTGTTTCACTTTCTTATCATCTGTGTGTTCACTGGAGCAGCACTGTTAGTTTCCTTCAAGAACTTTTCCTTAGCATTGGAAGGCCAGTGTGATATCTTATTATATCATATTAAAGTTTAGTAAAGCACACATTATGAGGAAGTTGCATGGGAAGTGATTGGCTAACTGTTCGGCCCAAAAGGCCAAGATTTGGGCCTATCTTGGCTTCCAACATACCTTCCTCACTAAACTTAATCACCTTTAGCTTTTGATTTAAAGTGAGAGGCAGGCTCATTATCTCATTAGCAAGGTAGGCTGTGGTCACTCCTGTGCTCCACTGCCCCGCTCTTTCTCTGCACACCATGTGTGCGAGAGCTTGTCATCTGAGAAAGGGAATCCTGAGAGGGAAAGCGAGGTAGAGACATCTTTTCAGCAAATAAAAAGGGGTTCATTAACGTTTCAGGTGACCCCAAATTAGAATAGGAAGTGGTCCATTAGTACAACCCAAAAGGACTAGATGAGCTCTAAATGAGCATAATTGGAATGGACAAGAGTAGGGCTGGGATGGAGCCTGGGGTCTCACATACAGCTGCCTGGGGAGTCCTTCCCATTGTCATCTCTGTGGACTCTCAGTCTCCCTTCCATGAGGCAGCAGTGAAGTCTCTCTAGGCTTCCAGGCCTTGTTTTGCCTCTTCGCCTTCAGGCAATGGGTATCATGAGCCCCCTCGCCTTGGCCTTTCTAAGCAGACACTTGGGACGCTGACTGCCAGGATGATGGCCGTCACACTAATGCTCATCCACCTGAGGTCACTACCCTCAGAGAACTCAATCCCAGAATATTTCTCCATTCCAACAAGAGGAAAAGCAATACCATGCTCCTGACGATAAGCCTATAGCACTGCAGGACCCAGTGCTCTTAACTCACTCAGAGTAGTAATCACTTCCCATGCAACTTCCCCATAATGTGTGCTTTACTCAACTTTAAAAAATCTTTGAAAAGTACTGATTTGTACTTTTATATAATAAAATACCAGCAGGGGGTGGAGGGAATATGATATAATAAGATATCACACTGGCCCAGATTTCTTAGCAAGACCTTACAGATTCTCTGAAAAATGATCCCAACCAACCTTCCTGGATTGTCTTTGCTGTGTACCCCATGTCGTTTCTGCTCCCACTACCCAGGAAGCCTGCTCTCCTCCTCTCTGGGCAGCACTTTGGGGACCCCACTGGCAGGCTCCAATGTGGCCTCTATGCAGCTTCCCCCACCCCCTCTATTCCAGAGAGACCCATTCCCTCACCTCTTGTTGTTATCTTATTAGGCAGTGAAAGGCAAACATACATTGTTAGAATGAGCACAGACCAGGGCCAGGGGAGAGGTATGGAGTGAGTCCCTCGGCTCCTGGTGGAAGCAAAGTGCCCCCTGGTTAATGTGGCTTGTGCATCAGGGCTTCTCTTTCCGAGTCTCTCATAAACCCGTCTCCAGGCCACGCCCCAATTCTGGAGTGTGCAGGGCAGATGTGCAGACGGAACTGAGCTGTGCCCCTTCGCTTCGATGGAAAGGGTGGGGTGTCTTTGTGTGCCTCACCATTCAGGCATTCTCCATGGTGCTATTTTTATCAACAGCAATCATGAAATTGGTGTCAGATGGGCTGGTCCAGTTCCCCACCCTGAGGCTAGGTTTTTGCAGGCAGGAGATGTGGTCTGTGGCCCATATGAATGCATTTCTGGTACCCTAGGCCTCAGAGTGAACCCCTGTAGCCCTGGACCCTATTCCTATGGCAACAAGGAAGGCTCATCATCACTCCCAGTTCAATCTGGGCCTGACTCAGTTAACAGACATATGTTGAGCAAATTCTAAACGCTAGTCATTGAACAAGGCACCAAGGATTCACCAAAAAAATATTCTCTCCATCTCCGGAGAAACTTGCATTTCACCAGAAAGGACTGTCATGTGAAGTGACAGCGTCTGTGGCTGTGCATGTTTCAGAGGCATCGATGGGTCCATGGTGGAGGGAAGATTTGCCCTTCTGGGCCTTGGGGAGCTTCATGGAGGTGGTAACACTCAGCTGGGGCTGCAAAGATAAGTGGGATTAAAGGGATAAAAACATGGAAAAAGGAATGAAGGGCAGAGGCATAAAAAATGATTGTAGATTCATCCAAAATACAGCTGTGAATGCAGCTCTCACCTCGAGTCCCAGGCACACACCTGCATGGACCCTCACCCTGGGAGGTGTGGGAAGAGATGCCACCTGCTACTCCCAGGGCGCTGGCCCTTCTGACTCTGGCTTTCAGAATCAGGCCCCTGAGCGCCCCAGCAGGGAGGAGGAGTCTGCAGTGGCGACGGTGACACAGGATGCTGACGTTAGACATGAGCCAGGGACCTCCCTGCACCGCTCTCTGCTCATGGGTCTTACATGGAGAATTAAGTTCTGAGGAAGGTCAGGGGCCCCTCGTTAGCCACAGGAAACAAGGACAGGCTGGGTCTGAAAACAGCAGACTTTTCTAGATTTGAAATCTTTCGGTCTGAATTATACTTCTTTTAACTCAATGCCTGGAAATTCAGGATGAAATTTAACAGAAAACCCAAGTGGGGAGGAACAGGAAAACAGGGAGAAATATGGCACTGAATGATGGCAGAAAGTGTATTTGCAGATGTTCTTGGCAATCGAGGGCTTGGCACTCTGGTTTTCATTTCCTTCGACCAGACATTCCAAACCCCACCCCCCACAGTCACATGGAGGCACGGCCCAGCCAGCGGGGTGCAGCGGGTGTGGCTGCGAGGGCTCCCTGGTGGGCGGCCGACTGGAGGGGCCTGGGGCCACCTGTCTGGTCCGGAGCCTCTCGCCGTGGGCCTCTCGGAGCCAGGGCCGCCTTTGTGGTCTGACTAGAGTGACAATGAAATTAATGGGATCCTGATGCTGTGACTGAGGCCATTTCCTCGTGTCTCCAACAGGGATGAGAGAGGAAATGTCATTAGGACGCCAGGAGGCCTTTGAAATCTTCAAGAGGGACCACGCTGACAGCGTGACCATCGAAGACAACAAACAGATTCTGAAGCAGAGGTAAGGCCGGCTCAGGGAGCCGCTGGCCCTGCAAGGCTGAGCCGGGCAGCGAGAGGAAGCTCGCTCTGTCCTCCCTAAACTGCCCAACCCAACACCTGAAAGGAAGGCATGGCATTCACTCAGTTTCACAGTGAATCCCGTCCACCTGGTACCATTCTCCAGGCAGGTAGGCCTCACCCTCCCAGGACAGCCGGTTACCTACGTCAGGGACTGTTACTGGCAGCACTAACTTCCTCTGCAAGTCTTACATTGCACATCCATTCTCATCAGCTTGTGACTCTATCAATATCTTCCTGTTCCAAAGGCAGGGACATATCTAAGGACTAAATTATAGTCTTAGAACTCCAGGCCCTGCTGTCCTGGAGGGTGGCCCTGCACTTCTTAGTCAAAGAAAGTGAAATGACCAGGCCCAGGGTGTGGTCTCCAGGACGGAAGCTGAGCCGGCGGCATTGTCTGCTGCTATGCGGTGGGGCAAGGCTGTGTGTGAGCCCTTTAGAATAAACTTATGCTTTGTTTCAGATAACCCATGAATCAGATACATATCCTAAAGCCGTAGAAAACAGAGTGACTGCCAGATGTATGGGTCTAGAGCTCTAGACTGGGTATATGTCACACATGACTGGGTCTTAGCACACAGTAACTTCTCAAAACTACTGTTGAATGACAGTGACATCCAGGATTGAGAGGCATACGCATGAGCAGTGGATGAGCGCTCTCAGAAAAACACGTGGCAGTGGAAGGGCCTAGCAGTGGTTCTCAACCTTCCTCATGCCGCGACCCTTTAATACAGTTCCTCATGTTGTGGTGACCCCCAACCATAAAATTATTTTCGTTGCTACTTCATAACTGTAATTTTGCTACTGTAAACAATATGTAATTATATATGTGTTTTCCAATGGTCTGAGGTGACCCCTGTGAAAGGGCTGTTCGACCCCCAAAGGGGTCGCAACCCACAGGTTGAGAACCGCTGGCCTAGAGGGTGGAACCAGGGGGCAGCTCAAAAGGACAGGGAGAGTGAACGAAGGCCACGATGGGGCTGAGAAGAGGCAGAGAGAGGCGATGAGGGAGAACCAGGGAAAAATCCTGTCCTGAAAGCCCGAGGGAGACCGCCCCACGGAGCAGGAGCAGCATGCGGTCACTGTGGCGGGTGCTACCAAGAACTCGGCAGGCCGAGCTGGGAAGTGCAAAGTCGGCCCCTGGAAGACCAGGGGTTGGAGTTTCAGAAGTGGCGAAGCAAGCAGAAAGAGAGCAAACAACGTGTGCAAAAAGTTTGTGATGGAGAAAAACATGTTTATAAGGAAAAAGGGGAGGTAGCCTAAGGAGAAGTCTGTTTGAGAATGGGAGAGAATCGGCCAAGGCTGTTGGCCACAGGAGCAAACCGGTGACAAGCATGAGAGAAGTGTGGGAAAGAGCCACAGCAAGGCTCCGAGTGGGGAGTGGGGTGGGGAGTGGGGAGTAGGGAGTGGGGTCGGGAGGGGGTTGAGGTCAGGGCAGCTGAGCCAGAAGGAGCCCTGAACAGAACAACAAAGCAAGATGCGGCCGACATGGACACACTTAGAAGCAGAGGGAGCAAACTGAAAGTACCCGCTGCTTTCTCTGTGCAAGTCCATGTAGAATGAGAGACTGGAGGATGGTGATGAAGGTTTAGCACAGCTGCCACGGGAGGGGGAGAGAAGGCAGACTGGGAAGAGAGAAGGGAACAGCAATGGCCATGAGAGCCAGCTTCCACTATTAACCAACAGCTTCTGGGTTTGGTGGGGATCTTAGATCACTGGGAACGCAGTGAAGGTGATCAGAGTGTAACCAGGAGCAACCGACTGGAGCACCCTGCAGCCCTCTTCGTCTAAAGAAGTCTGTGCACCCCCCGTGACCCAGCAATTCCACATCCGGGTTTATCTCTCAGGGTTCAGAAGGAGACATATGAGGATGCCCACAGCTGTTTGTGGCCAGAGAGAGTTGGAAGCCTTCCGGGCATCCATCCCGGGGAAGTAGAGAGGTGAAAGGGTGCGGGGGGCTGCCGTGGGGTCGATGCAGCAAGTGGGAGCCATGGGTTAATGTACACATGCTAACAAAGGGGGCCCTAAGAACCCACAATTTGTGTAAAATATAAATATATGCATGCAAAAATAGTCAAACGAAAAGATACCTTTTAGTGTACTTTAACCATAAGAACAGTTACGGAGCAGAATAGGACCAAGACTCAAGGACATGAATGAATAAATAAATGAATGAATAAAATAATGAGTGTTTGGGGAAGCAAGTGAAGCTAGTGAAGTCTGACAGCCGTCTCCCTCCAAAAAAGGACATACGCCCGGCCGCACGAGTTTTGGCACCTGCATCCAGGGGTCCCCATCCTCCTCCACGCCGTGGGCCATGGATTTTTAGCAGAGTCAGTGGCCGTGTTGAAGCAGGGTACCTTGTTTGTCTGAAGATAAGCATGTCAAGCTAGACGACAGCTGCTTTATCCAATAACAACTTCCAAAGAGCCCTTAGCTGTGTCCCTGCCTGAGACATCATAACTCCCACCAGGTCCTCATTCCCCTGGCTCCATAACCAAGTGACCACGGAGCTTATAAAAGCGACCAAGGCCTTGGCCTGCCTCCCCTCCTATTCTCACTCAGATAGAGCCCCAACATCCATTTGCTTAAAGGCTCTAGCAGGCCACCAGGCTTGAAAGCCACTGCCTAGACTGTGTCCAGAGACCCTGAGAGCCGGAGCCTCTGAGGTGGATCCCAGCACCTCCACAGGCTACACCAGTTCCAAGTGCTTCTCTTGCACACTCAAGCTTAAGAACCACTGGCTGGGGAAGAACATGCTACTTCATCCTTCTGATTCTAGAATTGGCATGTTTCCTGGTCCTGGTTTGTACCCTTGAGTGGAGGTCTGTGTCCAGCAGGAGGAGGGCTGGGGTGGGGGCGGCAGAGATAAGGATGTGGCGGTCTTTGGAAGCCTAATTCAGGGCTCACTAACCTCCGGCACAGGAGAGTTCTGACAACCCGGTGACAAATGTGCTTTGGATTGAAACACATCTAAGTCACACAGGATGGGCTGGTAATGCTGGTGGTCCCATCTTCCCCGAGGCCATCGGGCAAGGGAACCAGTGAAACTCACACACAGCTTCCCTCTGCAAAGAGGTTTTCCCAGCAGTAAATCAGTCTTTTCAAGTCAAATGAAAAGTTGGGAAACCTGCCCACATTTTTTTAATGTCACATCTGCTTAACGTTACTGTAATAACAATCAGTAAAGGAGTATTTGGTACTGGGGAGTTAAACCTCGGACCTACCCCTTTCTCAGGATGGGAGCTTTTGTTTGCGTTATGGAGCCTATTCAATTGTTAGATATGAGGTGCTCAGAACTCCTTAAGGTAGGGGACTAAGAGAAAATGTTGGTGCATGAAAACACAGAGCTTGAACCAGTGTTCCCACAGCAGACATCAAACTAAGGCCCACAGGTGCTAAAAGGGGTGACCTCCATGCCACCCTCACTTTAAGAACTGGTTCACGGGACCCTGGTTCCCTCCGTTCCACACGATGCTCCCATTCCCTCTAGTGGCAGGAGCATCGCGTAGAACGTTTCTGGGAGGACGGGCCAGTCCCTGCAACACAGACATGCACCAGCTTGCTCAGGATGCTATTAAATGTTTCCTGACTCGACCGACTACCTAGTCTCTCCTTTCTAATAGTCCTCAGCAGCCAGGGCCTAGTGGCCCGGCTTGCCTGTTTACATCTCATATCAAGTAACTGTCCCTCAAAGGTTCTGGCGTTGTGACACCATGTGGGCCAAGTCCACTAAAGAGGGACTCAGGACTAATAGTCCCCACACCGTGCCTTGGGCCAGCTCAGCCTCTCTAGCCCATGGGAATTCGTTCTAAGCCCAAATATAGGGATCCCTTGTGATTCCCTCAGTTCCCAAGAGCGTACGAGTTGCTCTAGAGTTGCAGGAGGGGACGATCGATGGCACGCACATCTGTGTTACTTGGTAGAAGGGTTCTCTTCCCCTTCTTACCTGCACCCCTTGCTGCCTTCACAGGGGGTTTCTAGCCTCTCCCAGCTCTGGCCTCCATCTGGGGAAAGCCTCCCTGGGACAAGAGAAACAAGACGTCGCCACATTAGTAGGAGGTTTGCCCTCGCTGAATCAGAGCATGTGAGCCCATTCTTAGGCCGATTTTTAAAGACAATTGCAGTTGAAAAGGACTGCATTTCAGGCGTGACTCATTCATCTTCACAGTGTAGGATGTGAGGAGAGGCTGGAACCCATGCCAACAAGCACCGGTGCCCAAGCACCACGCAGCCAACTCTTCCGTGGCAGATCTTTCATACAAATGGAATCCCTCACTCACAGAGCACCAGCGAGCAGCAAAAGAAGAAATAAACGAGGAGATTAACTGCATGCACCAGGAAAGAAGTCCTTGCTACTGTGAACTAATCCAAGAAAAGCGCCCCTTTACTCAGCTGGATCCTTCAGACACAGAACCTAAACACAACAAATCTCATGGCATCATCTGGAAATAACATCCATGACACACAGGAGTTCCCTGGTTCCCATTAGACTTCATGTTTAACTTTATTATTTTTCCACTTGTGTTTTATATTTACACCTGTCTCCTGAACTAGAATTATAAACTCTGAGAGCAAAGAGCAGATTAGACTCTTCTCAACCTCCCTGCAGTTTTTAAGACAATGCTGGCCTCAAAAATGATACTCAGAAGCACTCTTTTGCCCAGGAATGACAATTTGAACTTGACTCTGGGAGACCTTGGCAGTCCAGAAAACTGCTGGGCCATGCTGTGTCTCTCTAGAAGTAGGAGAATACAGCAACAGGCTTCTGAGAGCCAGGGTCGGGACTTCTTAACGGTAGACAAGAGAAGGCAGCCGTCCTGAGGCAGATATGAGATGAAAGAAAAATAATATTGGTATTTAAAAAGTGTGAGGGAAATGAAAGATGCATCTTCATTGCAATATAGCAGAGGCAGCTGAGGTACCGTGTCAGAGACAAGTCTACAGAGAAGGCAGTGGCATAGATACCGGCCCAGTCTTCTCTCTTCCTCTCTGGCGGGGAAGAAATTAAATATTCACTCTACAAATAATCAATCTATTAAGTTCATCACTCTAGACAAAAAGACCGGGAAAAATGTCCTAGGAGCCCCTTGCCTTCCAATGACATATTTGCCCCACTGACCTAAAGAAACTGCCCCAGCTGACATGACAGGAAACATGACCACAGAGGCCTGTAGAGGCTGAGTGGCCTTGAACACTGGCTCCTCTGTGGTGACAGCCACCGAGTGAGTGAGTCAGCCTGACCCAGAGGCCGGGACTGCCCCCTCTCTCTGTGAGATGTGAACACTGACCAAAGTCCACCCACATCTCGCGAGAGTCACCGTGAGAACGAGAATATGACGTCAATATGCAAGTATATAAACACCACCGTGCTGACACTTGTAACCACATCCTCATGGACACTTGAGCCTTGGCCTCCCTTTATGAGGTTATTATCCGCATTCCAAGTGATTTGGACTCTCACCTTCCCGGAATACATGACAAATTTGTGGATTGGATTATGAACCAAGAATGGAAATTGCTGTGAGATTCTGATATGGACTGGGATCAAATTGAGCAACCACAGCTAATGATTGCAGGTGAAATTCAGCAGGAATTTGTTAATGAATGGAAGAAGACTGTCACATTTGAACCGTTCTATTTGGTACAATTTGAAAAAGGAACTAAATTTTTTCATCTACATATGCTAATTGAAATGAATGGCATGAAGAGTATTGTTGGGTGCTACCTGAGTCAAATTCACCCTAAGTTGATAAAACAGATTTATCAGACAATTGAGCCTCAAATTCCAGACTGGATGTCAATTACTAAGACCAAATTTAACGAAGCTAATCGGATTTGAGACAACAGTACATTCCCACGTATCTTCTTCCAAAGACCCAGTCAGAGTTTCAAATGGGCGTGGACTGCTGTCGAAGAGTATAAATGTGCTGTTCTTAATTTGCAGGAACACAAACAACTAACTGTTCTCCCGATCATCAACAATCAAGTCAAGTCTTCAGATTCTCAACAAACCGACCCAGACAAAGCTGAATCTGATCCCTTCTACAGGAGCAAAGCAACAACAAAATATATAGGACTTGTTCAGTGTCTGGTTCAGTATCACCTCAGAAAAACAATGGCTACAAGAGAGCCAGGAATCTTATCTGAGCTACAATGCAACTGGAATATCCAGGAGCCAGATTAAATCTGCTTTGGAGAATGCATGTAAGATCATGAGTCTGACAAACAACCAGTGATTATTTGGCCGGTAATGAACTGCCAAATGACATTAAGACCAATCGGATATACAAAATGTTTGAACTAAATGGATATGATCCTGCATATGCTGGAAGGGCGCTGGATGGCTGGTGTCAAAAAAAGTTTGGAAAAAGAAACACTATCTGGGTGTTTGGTCCTAATGCAACTACCGGAAAGACAAACATTGCAGAAGCCATCTCATATGTTGTTCTGTTTTATGGATGTGTTAATTGGACCAATGAAAACTTTCCATTCAATGATTACATCAACAAGATGATCATCTGGTGGGAAGAAGGAAAAATGACGGCCAAGGTTGTCAGTCTGCAGAGGCCATTCTCGATGGAAGTCCTGTTTGTATTGACCAAAAGTGCAAGTCCTCTCAACAGACTGATCTGACACCAGTGACTGTGACTTCAAATACTAACATGTGTGTTGTCATGGATGGAAATTCAATAACATTCGAACATCAACAGCCTTTGGAGGATCAAATATTCAAATTTGAACTTGCCTGCCAACTTGATCATGACTTTAGGAAGATCACAAAAACAGAGATCAAAGAGTTCTTTGCCTGGGCAAAGGCCAGTGAGTGTGATGTCACGCGGGAGTTTGATGTTAAAAGGGTGGAGGCTAAGAAAAGATCCGCCCCTTCTGCGGAGAATATAAGCCTGTCAAAACGCATTCAAACTTCATTTGAGATTGAGACGTCGAGGGAGCCAGAAGTGTTGGATTTCTCCTCTCGGTATGTTTCTAAATGTTCTCAACATTTGAATTTGACGCAAATGATGTTTCCATGTAAAAATTGGGAAAGGATGAATCAAATGTTGGATATTTGTTTCACTCATGGTGTATCAGATTGTGAACAGTGTTTTCCAAAAGTTATATCAGATTCTGGATTGATTCAAAAACGACATACAAAACTTAGCCAGATTCATAAATTGCAGTGGGATACTCCATTTGCTAGCACTGCATGTGATGAGTTTAATGTTGACTTTGATGATTGCAATGAAATGAGTCAAGTAGTCATGTCTCTTGTTGCTCATCCTCCAGCTTGGTTGGAAAAGGCTGGCTGTGCACTTGCTGAGTTTTTTCATCTTGAGGCAAGACCTCCAAAGCCAAAAGCTAATCAACAAATTAAGACAACACCAGAGGGCCTGTTGTTCCTGGATACAAATATTTTGGATCATTTAATGGTCTAGGTAAAGGAGAGCTAGTTAACAGAGCAGACACGGTTGCCAAAGAGCACGACAAGGCATATAATCAACTCCTTAACAGCGGTGATTATCCACATCTAACATACAACCACGCAGATGCTGAGTTTCAGAAGAAGCTCGCAGACGACAACATCGCTAGGTGGAAACCTTGGAAAAAGTTGTTTTCCAGGCCAAAAAAACGGGTTCCCGAACCCTGTGCTCTGGTAGAAAAGCCAGTCAAGATGGCACCAGTGAAAACACTGACTAAAGGATGCAAAAGACCAAGACTTTAGATCCAGTCTCTGCCACTGTTAGACAAAGACTTTTATCAATGGAGCAGACCGCTAAAACTCCAGGATCAGAACTTAATCCCAGCAAACAAGTACTAGTGGAGGATCAGTAGTGTCCTCAAATTTGGGATCTAGTACAATGGCTGCAGGTGGTGGCAGCCCAATGGGCCACAATGTGCAGGGTTCCGATGGAGTGGGCACTTCCTCGGGAAATTGGCATTGCGATTCCACATGGGTGGGTGTCAGAGTCATCACAAAATCTACCGGTACCTGGGCCCTGCCAACTACAACAACCACCTGTTCAAGAAAATCAACAACTCTGGAGCAACTGGAAACAATGACAACCAGTACTACGGATTCGGCATCCTGTGGGGATACTTGGACTTCAATCGGTTCATGGCCACTTTTCCCTTCAAGACTGGCAACATCTCATCAATAGCCACTGGGGACCAAAAAGGCTTGACTTGAAGCTTTTCAACATTCAAGTCAGAGAAGTCATAACACATGACAACACATCACTAATAATCTCACAAGCACAATCCAGGTGTTGGCGGACTCAGACTATCAGCTACGGTATGCAGCGGGGAATGCACACGAAGGAACGCTGCCTCCGTTTCCAGCAGGTGTATTCATGGCTCCACAGCATGGATATCTAACTCTCAACAACAGAGACAATGCAGCCGGCAGGTCTGCCTGTTGTCTGAACTCGCACCAGTAGCAGGTGCTCCGTTTTGTCCAAAAATCCTAACTCCAGTTTGAGGACATGTTGCTTCGTCTCCAATACGAGAAGCCATTGCAATGCCTGGTTGCATTCTGAGTGCTCTTAAGTTGACAAGCACTTTGTTTGCAGATGTCCATCCAACTGACGCGCTGTTGTTGGCAGCTGTTTCATGCACGACCTGCTGTCGCATGCAAGGACCAGGCGGCCAAGTGCGATATTGTGATGTTAGGTCGCCTTTGTTGCATTTTTAAAAACCAACTTGCTTACGCTGTTTTGAGCATTTGCAGCGAGTGTCCATGGATAGTGATCTATTAGAGGATTCATCAATCTGTCAATGCTCTGGTTGTGCGCACATGAGCAGCAGAATGGCATGTCTCCGAGAGAATAGCTGACATCACATTCAGCTATTCATTCGGAAACATAAGCAAGTTGGTTTTTAAACATGCAACAAAGGTGACCTAACATCACAATATCGCACTTGGCCGCCTGGTCCTTGCATGCGACAGAAGGTCGTGCATGAAACAGCTGCCAACAACAGCGCGTCAGTTGGATGGACATCTGCAAACAAAGTGCTTGTCAACTTAAGAGCACTCAGAATGCAACCAGGCATTGCAACGGCTTCTCGTATTGGAGACGAAGCAACATGTCCTCACACTGGAGTTAGGATTTTTGGACAAAACGGAGCACCTGCTACTGGTGCGAGTTCAGACAGCATAAAGATGACAATCAAAAGCAAAATACAAACAATCCAGTTGCCTACAAGGAAGGATACAGAATAGCAGACAACGTGCAGCAGACAAGCACAGGACCAACACTGGAAAACGTCAACCACCAGGGAGTCGTTCCGGGAATGGTGTGGCGAGATCATGAAGTACACTTCCTTCCAGGGACCGATTTGGTCTAAAAGTCCTCACACAGATGGACATTTTCATCCCTCGCCACTGACGGGTGGATTTGGACTGAAACATCCCCGTCTCAAATTCTAATGAAAAATACTCCGGTTCCTGCAAATCCTCCAACAACGTTCGCCACCAGCAAGACCAACCCGTGCATCTCTCAGTATTCCACAGGACAAGTGACGGTTGAAATCGAATGGGAGCTTCAAAAAGAGTCGTCCACGAGATGGAGTCCAGGAGTGCAGCACACAGCAAGCTTCGGCACCGAGGCTACACTTTCATTTGGCCCCGGCAGCAACGGAGTGTGTCCAGAATCCAGGGCGACTGGCACTCATTACCTCACCTGCCCGCTCTAACCCAACAATGTTGCATATCATCAATAAGCTGTGTATTTGTAATTAGACTTTGGTGCATGAGTGCTTCTTATCAATAAATAGCATGTTAATCATCAACCAATAGACATCAGAGACACACAGAGACCTGTCAGTGTTCACCTCTCACGGAAAGAGTGGGCAGTCCCGGCCTCTCCAGGAAACTGTCTGTGGTTCTCATTGCCCTGGAGCAGAGCCAGGTGTGGCCTCCTCAGCTGCTATCACCCTGGGGCCACACCTCCCCCATGGGCCATGCCTCCCCGATGGGCCACACCTCCTCAGCAGTGAGCAGCAGCTGGGGATATCTATTGTCTGGGTGCACATGCCCTGGGGAAAGTCAGCACACACCTTGGTCACAGGTTGGCTCCCTGAGCACGTCACTAATGGGAATATGTGTCTGTTAGAAGGTCAGCAGTGGAAGGCTCCTCCTAGCACAGCCTGGATGAGCAGAATTGAGCTCCAGGCAGGAGGAAGAGGATGAGCTGGGGGCGTGAAGGGGCAGGGCGGGCCAGGAAGAACAAGGATGTGGCAGACTGGGGTCACCCTCTTCTCAGCTCTTCAGTTTGCCTCCTTTCCCTTCTCATCTCCCTCTTCTCCCCCAGGGCTGGGCTTCCTTAAGGAAGAGTTTGTCTTGACAACCAGGGTCAGGAACACACGTGGGCGGGGTGGCCTGGAGCGGTGACAGCTGCGGAGTAAAGGGAAACATGAGGACAGACAGCCCTCAGCCCACACCTCTGCAGTGGGCAAACCCTTCTGAGCCTGGCGCTGGGCTGCGGAGAGGAAGCTGAGACTGCCCAAGGCGCCCCCACCCGACACCGTGTCTGCCAGTCCTGGGCGGCTCTTTGGAGAGCGTGGACCACTACACTAAATGCCCCCCTTCGCTGTGCCCCCTGGACAGTCTGGACACTGCCAAGGTGGTGGTGGGGTATGGGGGGGCCTCACCCAGGCCTGTCAGGCTTCTGTGAACAGTGCCACGGTGGTGGCCTGTTCTCCTGCAGTCTCCTCCTTTTGTATCTCCACCTGCTGTCCTCCAGCGCTGACATGAATTCCAGCAGCTCCTCAGCCTTCTCTTGCATTTTCATTGTTCTAACGCTTCCAGCCTCCACAGAACTGGCAGGAAGAGGAATCTTCCATTGAGCAACAAAGGACTGTCAAATCCGATGAAAGCCTAGGTACTGGACGTGGACAGGGTGGTCATGGAACAGTCCTAGTCTCCCCACCTGGCAGAAACTAAAGCATGAAGACAGTCCTCACCTCTGAATGGCCTGGACCAAACCCGAGACAATGCCGCCCAGCAGACACAGCCAGTGCGAGCCCGCGGAGCCCAGCACAGTGACCTACATGCCACGTGAATGTTTGCTGAACCAAATCCAATCTGAATGGTATTGGAAGGAACTGCACTCCTCTTCAGGAGGCGACAGGCCCTTGCTCAAGAGAAGACGTGCAGAGTCTATGATGAGCCTGAGTACCCTCAGTGAGGGAGCCGGGGTGGAGTCCCAGAAACCTAACATGAAGGGAAAATTGTGTCCCCTTCCCTGGAAATTCCCCTGTCTGCAGTCGCAGGCCGAGGAGACAGATTCGGAAAATAGCAGTGTCATAATTCACACTTCTTTTCATCAAGCACAGAGCACTCTGGCCTTTGCTTGCATTGTTCCCCTGCCTGAAGTGCTCTCCTCACCCCACTTCCTCTAACAAAAAACCTTGCAACTAAGCAGCTATGTGTGAAATAATGTGGGTCTTACTGGGATCCAGAAAGATTTGAGAGGTGGGGAGAAAGGAGATAATTAAAATTCAACTGGCCAAATGTTGACAATTAATGTCATGTGTTGGTGGGTATGTGAAGGTTCATTCTGTTATTCTATTTTCTGCCTATTTGGAAATTTCCATGATAAAAAGTTTCTTAAAGCTCCTATGCCCCCATTAAACCCAGGTCAGTCCTGCCTTGTACATGAGCTTTCCTGATGGACAGGCTCCTCCCTAGTCCTCTAAGGGCAGGGCCAGTGTTGCCCACAGTAGCACAAGGCTTTCCTGTAGCCATATATATTAGGTATTTGTTTCATAGACTTTCAGTTGCCTCTTAAATTTCATGACAGAAAGGAGAAGATGGGGAAGCAACTAACATGTCGTAAGGTCCTGGGCTGCAAGTTTCTCACATAGGCCTTATTCTTCCTCCACCACCTCTCCAGCTCTCCCTGGGGGTCTCATAAGTATTTGTTGGACGACAGAGGAATCATTAAGCAAACATCAGCACAATCATCTGGTGGACTGGTAGACAGCCATCAAAGACAACGGAGAAGTTTCTAAAGACATGGGGAAAGGCATGCTATAGTGCTAAGTGAAAAAAATCAAAGCACAGAACCATGTATACAACATGGTCTTCACTGTATAAAAAACTTGCTAGAAAAAAGACTGGGAAGATCTCAAAATGTGCTTATTTTTAGGTGGCTGATTATTAGAGATTTTTTTTCTTGTTTTTAAATTTTCAAGATGTGGTTTAGCATCAGATATAACAGGAGTCAGCAAACTTTTCCTGTAAAGGGTCAGATAATAAATATTTTCAGCTCTGCAGGCCATATGGCCTCTGTTCAATCCACTCAATTTGTTATTTTAGCAGGAAAGCAGCCACAGACACTATGTAAATGTGAGTGTGGTCATGTTCCAATACAGCTTCTTTTACAGAAACAGGTGGGAGGGCTGGATTTGTCTCATGACCACCCATAGTTTGCTGACCTCTGATCTATGACTTTACAATCAGAGAAAAAGTTATTTAAGTTACATTAAGTATGTGTTCTTTGTGATGATGAGGTCCTGACACTGTGGAGCATACATAGTACAGAAAGCTTACAGTCATGCTTTATCCTGGTCCCCTTACATCATAAACACTAGAAATTCAAAGTCATAAATTAGTGAATATGAGCATGAAAATTCTATGCTGGGTAGAGGAGTAAAAATTCACAACACCAGTGATAAATATAAAATTTATCTCTATTTTAAGCCTAGTATATTTCATTTATTTAGATTTTCTTTTGTGTATTTTAATAAAGTATTATAATATTTTAGAGACCTCTCAGAAATCTATTACTTTTAAAACATAATTTAAGATGAAGAGGAAAAAGTTAAATTCTCATTTCTTTTTTTTTCCCCTCCAGATTTTCTGAAGCAAAGTCCCTGGGAGAAAATATAAATGAAGCAAGAAGTAAAATCGGTAAGCAGGCGATCTTCTGTGAGCCTCTCTCACGGACCATTTTTCTGGTGGAAACCAGGTCATGGTGGCCTCCGAAAGCCATGGCCCGGTTGCAGGAGCGCCCAGCCAAGGCAGTGCTTAGAGTGCCTTTCCTTGCGAGTCTCTCCTCCTCCCCTCGTCCATCAGGAAAAACAGTTCCTTTTGCCTAAAACTTGAGCTTTTCACCCCCCCCCCGCCCCCCATGCAGGCCTGAGCTCTAGCATCCCAGTGAGAAAGCTGACCTTTTCCCTGGCGTTTTCCAGCAATAGCTCTGCTGGCCATCGCCACAGGATTGCGGTGACAATGGTATTTTCAGGTGCTGGGAAACACCGTCACACCTCCAAAGCTTACACGTAGCATTTCAGCACCCTCCAGGGAGCCAGGGGAAGGATGAGAAGCAACACTGAGCCGGTGTGCCTTCCCAGGATGCAGGCTGCTGAGCAGGGCTCCCCCACTTAGGCGTGCATCTCGGGAAAGGTGAGGTTAAAGCCAGAGGCAAATTCAACAAAAGGGTGTCACAGACCTTTGGGACAGCCAGAGGAGAATGTGTCTTTCATTCCAAGCTAGAAGACACACGGGGAAGACACACAGAGATCCATCTCCCGGGTGGGGCATGGATCCCCGTGGGAGGGAAGGCAGCAGTCACCAACCTGTTCACAGCGGACTCCCTGAGTCCCATTGTCCCCACCTTCCTCCTTCGGAGGGACAAAAGCCGCTCTGAATGGCCCTTTTGGCTTTTGCTACAGAATATTGAAAATCATGGTAGCCTTAAGTTATTTCAGTTGAGGAAAGGGAAGGCCTATGTCCTCTTCACTGGCCTGAATGGGAAGGGCTAAGGCCGCCAGGCCCCGTGCCAGGCGGAGAATCGCTAGAGCCTCAGAGATTCTTACCCTCAAGTCCAGGATCTTGGACGGGGGAAGATGCGCCTTCATTTTTACTAACCTCTGCCTGCGGTGTAGCACTGCCTCAGTGATGAATGTAGGCAGCAGACCACAGTAGAACTAGCAGCACCTGCCAGCAGTGGGAATCACAGACATTTCCATTTTACAGCAGAGTTGGCTGACATGGTAAAATGTCCTTTATACTCACCAGTACTTCTCAATTACAGCCGGTATTAGACTCGGCATTCAATCTGGTTATTTAATGCATTTATACAAAAGCACATAGATATCCCTGTATCAAAAAAAGTTTTAAAATGTTGGTAACCTTTAGTACAGTTAGTTTCTCTTTAAACCCTATTTAAAATTCCTTCCTTGGCCTGGACCCCAAGCCCCTGAAATTGCATGAAAAAATGGGGGGTTAGGAGTGTGCATTTGTCTGGAGGTAATAGTTTATCTGATTCTCGAAGGGATCAGAGACCCAAAGCAATAAGGAAGCTGATTGGGCAGGAAAGCAGATGCCCAGCAGAGGAGCAGCCAGTCCGGCAGCAGGGCAGCTGACCCACCTGGCTGGTGGCCGGGAGGGCGGGGCAGGGGAGCAGGCCCCCGTGGATCCCAGGACTTGTCAGCATCATGTGACTCAAAGGACCCAATGGTCTGTTTTCATTCCTGGGAGACAGGAGGAAAGACCTTTTATAAATTGCTTCTCCACACAGAGTAGTATAAGGTTTCGCTCTTGAAATGTATCTCTCTAAACCCAAAGAAAACTGTTCCAACAGTAATGACATAGATTATGACAGAAGGTACCCCTGGCCTATGCCAATGTACTTAGCTTTGTGCTCACAGTTCCTTGGGTTGTCACACTTCTAAATTCTCCATCATTTTGGTGCAATAACATATGTGGATGGATCCCATTCGCCACGTTCTTGGGATTAAGCACGCCGGGTCTGCCTGCTGCTGCACAGGTTGGGGCGGGGAGACCTCCCACGGAGGACATCTGTGATTGCAAATATGCCAGCAGAAGCCCTGGGTGAGCAAACCTTTGTTTTCTCTGGAGACTCACAATGTGGAGATTCACTGCTAAGAGAAAGCAGCTGGTGCAGTGGTGCCAATAAAGTCATCATCACTATCACTTCATTTCATGCCAAGAGCCGACTAACACCATCCTCTTACAAATGTGCTCGTGATCCGAGGCGGTCCAGGTGCGTGGATCACTGCGACTCAACCCCAGGACTGAACAAGCCCCTCCTGGTGCTGGGCCACAGAGCAGCCCGCCATCCCTGCATCTCAGACCCAAGGTGAAGACGCAGAAGGCATAAGGTGGAATTCATACACTTATTTAAAAATTCCAAAGTAACCTTGAGGGAAACTGCTTTCGGGAGATTTGTGATGTTCCTGAGTCATAGATCTTTAATTTCTTCCTTAGGGAGAGATGAAATCAGGTGAGATTAAATTCAGTCCCCAATGAGTGCTTTAGCGACTCCCAGGGTGAGGAGGTGAGAGCCCTCACGATGTGCCATTACATGCGCAAAACGACGACTCAGCTCCGCTCCAGACTGTGCCACATCCCCCCTCTGTGGCACGCACTTGGAAGTGACCTGCGGAGAGGACATGAAAGCTGTGTGTGCGCACTGCAGATCAGCCGGCCCACCTGTGTAACGTCAGGTTGCCCCTGTCTTCTTGGGCCATTTGGCTTTTCTCTGACATTGTGAGCTGGAGCTGCCACTTGCGTTTCGTTCTCAAAAATCCCTGACACGTCCATATAACTTGTTTTTCTTAAAACAAGCTACCCCAAACTAGGTAGGTAAGCTCTTGCCACAAACTCCTTTTCTGGCCCTCTCTGTACATTGTTTAGATCAGTCCTGATGCTGAAACAAGTTTAGATCGGAAACGGAAGAATAAAACAGTCATAGAATATTTGTGTCCGTCGGAGAGTCATTTCCCTTGTGTTTGCTTACCGGCCCCATACACAGGAGCTTCTCATCCGGTGGGCTGTGTTTTGACCGTGTTCATATACACCCTGGTTCCATTTGTCGTATCTCTAAAAATGCTGTCGAGCCCAGGCTGTGGGGAAAGAAGGAGACTGCTTTGGAGGTGGCGGCACAAACCAGGCCATTTTTCACTCACTGGGATTCTGGCATCGGTGTTCCTACATCAGAGTTCTCCCACTGGCAGCATTGTCTTTGGCAATAAAGGACAATGAATGGCTGTTCCCTGGCATGAGGCCCACTCCCGAACCAGTCCAGGAGCCAGCTGCTCTGCAGGCAGGTGAAAGGCTTTGACAGACACCTCTTGGCACGTCTCCATCCTCCATAGACCGTCCAGGCCTAAATGAGAACTGACGTCACAGGATGCTGCACAGAAGGGTTTTCACCAGAGAGCCAATCAACGACCAGTTCCAAAATCACAGGAAATGTCCTAGAAGAAGCTGTCAGTGAGCGGTGAAGGAAACGACCAACACGGGAAAGGCTAACAAGACATTCTGAACGTTTTCTTTCTCCTGCTCCAAACTCGGAGACGGATCCCAACCCAACCTTGGAAACAATACTCTTTTTAAAAAGGTTTCTCCCGTACATTTGGGATTTGGGAAAATCAGATCTGGGTCTCCATTCTCAGAATAAATAGGACTGTTTTTCAGTTGTGTGCATTTCTATACTTGAATATTCCTCTGAGGTTTACTTCTAGACCTGCTGGTGCATGTCGGCTTCTAGTATCTTCTCCCAGAGCCGGGCAAGACAGCAGCCGGGGCATGTTGCTAGCTTGTGAAGACCTGAATCAGGTGTATTCTTTTGTTACTATTTGTCACCAGGTACAAATAACAACCACATCAACAACAGCCTCCATCATTCATTGAGCACTCACTCTGAGCTGTGGCAAGAACGCAGCATGCCTTATGGCACATAATCCTCCCAGAGAGAGCCATTGCCTATAGGGGCATCACCTTATGTCCTATAGCCTGCGAGGCACGATCTTTACAGTTGCAACACCTCAAATCAGGATCCACCCCACTTGGCTATTGCTTCATATTCTGGTTTTAAATGTTTATATTATAAAAACCTCTTCAATGAAGATGAGCCTGCCTTACAGCTGATGCTGTCTAGAGTCTATGAAATATGGTATTATTGTTATTTTGCAGATTTTTTAAAAATGGTGTTTCAGTGAGGTGACCTACCAAGTGGCCAAGCTGGAATTAAAATTTATTTCTGTCCAATTCCAAAACTTTTAAATACAGTACATCATCTCCATAAATCAGGTTCATTTCACTTTGACATTTTCTTCTGAGTTTAATTTGCCTTCATCCTACGGGATCTGCCCAACAGGCTCATACTAGACCCAAGCTCATGCACACACAGCCCAGGAAGATTAAAGGGGTCTTTGTGACGTGATTCAGGGGCTCAGTTGTGGTGGTGAGGGGCGTCTGAGACCCAGCCTGCCCGGCTCCCCATTCCAGGTGCACGGGCCCAGGGCTGCTAGCCCCTGAGGGCACCTAAGGGCACCTTTTTCTAGTTTGCAGAGAGAAGTGCTGTGGACTCCCAGCAGCTCCCATGGGTTCCAACTGTCGTTTTCAATGGTTTGGAAAATGGAAGCGTTCTATTTTCAGGTTGTATACAGTTCCAACTGAATGGGTTCACTGATGCTTCAGAAAACCTGAGAGAATTCAAATGTCAACTTAGACGAGGTTTGATAGGAGTAGGTGTAAAGAAGGACTTATGCTTAAGTACCAAAACCACCGCAGGTAAGAACTAGAGAAAGGCTGGTGAAGGGCGGGCATAGACGTCACCAGAGGTCACAGAACAAAACTGTTACCGCAAAGTGAAAACATTTTGCCTAAATAAAGGGTATCTCCACAACAGGAAATGCAAAAGTCAAGACGCCCCCTTCCTCCCTGCCCAGCAGCTCTGGGCCAACATTGCGTCTCCTCGGTAACTCTACAGAAGAGAGGCGGCTCAGAGAAAAGCAGCAAAGTGATGATTTAAAAGTTACCAAGTGGATTTTTGCATTTTTAAGCGATTCACCACATGTGTATTTTAAGCTCTGGTGGTGTATTAGAGTATTTAGTTTGATTTTTTAAATTATACTTATCAAAAATGCCATTAATTTGGGTGCAATTTGTGTGGCTGTAAGCATAAAAGGGAAATGATTGTCTCATGTAACCAGGAAGTCCAAGGAGTACTGTTGGCTTCAAATGCAGGCTTCTCCTTCCTCTTCTCCTTCTTCTCCCTCTTCTTCCCACCCTTCTCCCTGAGCCCTCCCCTTCCATCCCCTCCTCTTCCTCCTTCTTCCATCTCTCAGTTCTCTGCTAGCCTCTCTGCAGTTGGTGGCGAGGTGGCCCCGGAAGCTCTAAGTAGCATGGTCTGTAGAATTCAAAATCCTAGTAAAAGGGATTTTCCCCAACAATGCTGGCAGAAGGCCCTCCAGGGAGGAGTGATTGGCGTGGCTTTGGTCATGTGACCGTCTCTGAAGCCATCCCTGCATCCAGAGGAAGGAAACTTCCACCTGACTGGGCCTAGAGCCTGTGCCCGCTCCTCAGCCATGGCTCAGCCCACATGCACATAAACTGAACAAGATTTTTAAGGAATCCAAGAGGTGTCTTTCTCCAAAGGAAAAAAAAGCTGGGCAGAAAGCCATCATGTTCACTACAGTCCTTTCAGAAACTTACGTGGTGCCTGAAATGAGAAATCTGTAAAGGAGATTTCAGTTAGATAACAGAGTGATTTGACCTGGGGAAAAAAGAAAGCTGTGAATGGGGAGCTTAAAACTGGTTTTAAGCACAGGCACTCCTGCTGGAGTGGAATAAATGCAAAACTCTGTGCTAAAAAGAACAGGAATTGCAGGAAAATGACGATTGGGAAGACCTCTCAACACCCATGAAACTTCAGAACTGGAACTCTAACAAACCAACGACAGTCTAATAAAAATCAGGAAGTAGCCCTAGCCAGTTTGGCTCAGTGGATAGAGCATCGGACTGCGGACTCACGGGTCCCAGGTTCGATTCCGGTCAAGGGCATGTACCTTGGTTGCGGGCACATCCCCAGTAGGGAGTGTGCAGGAGGCAGCTGATTGATGTCTCTCTCTCATCGATGTTTCTGTCTATCCCTCTCCCTTCCTCTCTGTAAAAAAATCATGAAGTAAATGTATAACAGGTTAAATTCCTAATACATAAGAAGCACTATATAAAATAGCAGATTTGTTCATCCAACGTGAGGCTATCGAGACAGAAGAGGGCATAGGAAGGTTCGAGGGGCTGAGTGATGGAGACACAAACAGCCACGCAGAGGTGAGAGGAGCCGCACAGGAAGGAAGATTCTCTCTCCCGAGAAAGAGCCCTGGCCTCACTGGACCAAGAAAAGGGACATGGAGAGACCATTTCCACTTGCGCCGTTGCCACCAATCATTAGGAGCTGGTCCCTGTGAAAGAAGCATCGCTGTCGGAGAACTGACTGTTGATTACAGAGGAACCAATAACTTGCAGTTCATCTTTACAGAGACTTAAAAAGGAAGAAATACTTTTCAGTCGTATTGAAAAGACAGTTGCTCATGTAAAAAGACATTTTGCCTAAATAAAGGGTAATTAAATGGAGAGAGATTTCTAGGGACCTTTAAAAGCAATATAGATAGGCAACTTTCTGAGCTGACTCAAGGCATCTGGAGACAAAAAGAGCAAAACTGTTTCTTAGGGTCCCTTCTGTAACAATTCGGAAGGTTGAAATTCCAAGACATATAGTTATCTGAAAGGCAGCCATGCCAGTATGACTGATGTCTCCATGGAATTGATTTAATGCATTGCTGTCATCTTGGGGATCAAAAAAAAATGATTTGAGCGAGCTGAGGCTGTAGAGTATATTAACTTGACAATGGGTAACACTAATAATTGTCATGTATACAAGAAGGAAGCTAGATTTGGTTGGAATGTCAGCACGGAAAGATGGATGGCTGCCTCCCAAGAGTCCCGACAGGGTGGTCTTCACTTAATGAATGAACCAGGATCCGGGATCTGGCCTTGGCTGGCTGGATTCCGAAAGACTGATGCATGTCAGTCAACTCACTATACACCAGAGAGGCAGTTTTTAAATAGACCACGGAGGAGGCTCTTTTATAGACAGAAACTCTTACACCACCTCCATCCAGGGCCTCTTCTCCCAGGGAACAAAGTGGATTCGTCATTGGAAGGTTAGTAAGTAGGCATGTCCAAGCACAACGGGAATCAAAACAAAGTAAAGGGTTTTGAGAGCTGGATTCTCAAGGTCACGGTGGAAGCTCACCAGGCGCCCACTGCCCACTGCAGCAAACACCTATAGCAATCATAGTCAGCTTCCAGGCAGACCAGCCCCCTCCGTGCACAATACCCGTTTCTCCAGAAAAGACAAAATGACACTTATATTAGGCTTCTATCTACTAAACTCCATATATATCCCCTCAAAATGAACCACGTCGTGTTGGTAGTGTTTTGGGTGACAGAAACAATTACTTTTAGTTTGGTAATCTTCTGATTATTAGAAATAGAGACCCAGTGAGCCAGCTCAGACCCAGGATGCATGTGTGGTGATGGTGATAACCTCATCAAGATACAATAATAAGAACGGAGACCCCCTCCAAGCTGGGAGCCAGAGCCAGCACCTGGGGGGGATGGGGGGAACCAGGGTGGCTCCAGAACCCAACACTCACCCACGCCTCCCTCAGGGCCTCGCGCTACCTCGGCACATTGTCTGCCCTGCAGCCTGCCAGCCCTGCTGACCACAGCCCTGCTGACCACGGGCCACGCTTGCTCAGAGCCTGCTCTGACCCCGACTGGAACCTGCGAGCACCTTCAAACGTTCTGTCCCCCAGGCTATCAAGCTAGTTATTTCTTAGCTCAGTGTTATGAGAAAGAGAACCTGACTGACCCAATTGGTCTTTTTTAGACCTTAAAGACAACAGCTGCCTAAGGATGTGCAGTTTTGGTCAGAAACCAACCTCTGGCCCAGACGCTGTGGCCAGGGAGGAGGAGAGGCCCTGTGTTTCGGAAAGTGGCAGCAGAGAGTGTGACAGGAGGGGTTTCTCTTTCTTAAAGCAGATGGGGAGGGCGGGCCCAGTGACGGACATCTTGCATCCTCTTGGTTTTATCTCATGGAGAGCTGCGCAAAGGTTTTTGTTGGTTCAACTCTCATAAGGTGACATCAGCTTCTTTGTTCCCAGGTTCTCAAGGAAGCACCTGGCCATTGCCCCTCTATCTCACCAACTAGTCTTTGTAAAGTGCCTTGTAATATGCAGCGTTTTCTTCTATTATTTTTGATATTGTCAAATCCATTGATATTTTCTCTTATGACTTTCTCCATTGCTTTCGTACTTGTTATTGTCACAATAATAATGATGGGTTGTTCATAGCCTCCTACCTATTTAATGCTTTCCTAAATTTTCTTAGAGTTTTCTTTTTATTATTCTATTTTTCACACTGGACTTATTTAGGATTTATTGAGGAATATGGCATAACCTGAGGTTCTAAGTTGAATCTCTTGCAAAGAAGCAATTTTCCCAACACCCATTTCGTCTAATGAAATGCCTTAAAATAAAACGCCTTCCCCTCCTTGGAGAGTCGTTGTAGGTTTCCCGAAGGCAGCCGGATGCTTTCTAATCTCATCGTCAGAGTAATGGACATCCGTGGCAAGTTTCATGCGGGTATTTCAGAAGTAACTTGCAGGAGCTGTTCTCATCAGACACCAGAATAACTTGCAGAAAAGCGCCGACTTGTATGGCAAGCAGGCAGCTCAGGGCTGGGAGAAGCAGGCCTGTGTCTGAGTGGGGGCCCCTCCAGGCTCGGAAGGGGAAAGTAGTTCCCATCACATTGTTTCACTTCTAAGGAAAACAAGTTACTTCATCATCGTACGTTGATTAAAAGGGGGAATGAGTAACCGCGGATGCGGTAGAAGAAGGAGCGGGGGCTCTGTCGGTGAAGCTGAAAACACCAAAGGCTTTGCTGCTTCTACTGCTGACCACCCTGAGAACACAGATGTGTCCCTTGCTGAAAACCGACCGCCCAGAGCGTTCAATCCCAGAGCACACTGGGTGGGAGTATCTCTCCCCACGTGGCCATTCTGCTCAGGGTGGAGGTGGCCTCGGCTTGGTGTTGGTTTCATGTAGTAGCATGACCCCGCGGACCAGCCCCCGTAAGGCACAGTCTGCACCACCGCTTCCTTCGGCAAGCCTAAAAGTACCCTGTGCAGCTCCATGGCCAATGAGCTGGTTAAAGGACGGACCTCAGAGGGCAGACACATGTGTCCCCCCACGGGCCCCTGTGCTCCCTTCCCGAGGTGTCTGCCTGCTCTTGGGCAACATCGAAAGGGCAGGATGCTCTGAGCACATCCAGGCTGCATCGTTCATCAGGCACCTCATGGACAAAAGCCCAGCGCAGGCAGCTTGGGTGGGGAGAATAATAAGAGCAGGAATCTGGGCAGCTTCCCAAGCGAGGCTGACAGGGTGGCCCAGGGCAGGAATGCGATGGAGACCCCTGAAGCCTGCAACCAGTGTTTGGACAGAGCTGGGTGGCCTGCAAGGACTGGGAGGAAACAGAGGAGCTCAAGGTCAGCCGTCACGTGTCTACGGGAGATTTGGGGCCTCAAGTGTCCAAGAGGTCGAGTCCCCACCATAATGAGAATGATGGCCAGCTTTGGGAGAGGTGCTGCCATTATCCTCTGAAGAAACATGAAGAGGCTGAGCCCTGGGGGAGTTCGTAAACAAGCCCAGTCATACTGAGCTCCTAAGGGATAGAGCCACAACTGGAGCCCAGTTTCTGGCTCCCAGGTCAGTGCCCTCAGGTGGCAGCACAATCCACAGCCCAGCTTAGAAGGATATATTCGGCCCCTGTTGTACCCGGGAAACTCAAATGCCCTCACTGAGTTCAAGCTGATGCTAAAAAGAAGGAATGGGAGCCAGTGTAGGAAGCCTTTTCCCACCTTTACTCCCAGGGAGATGACAAAGGAAAGAGGCAGAGAGCTGACTGGGAGGTGGGCCAGGGCTAAGTCAGTCCCGGAAAGGCAAGCCCATCTTCCTAGGGTCCCCCTGGTCTGGAGTTTAGAAAGTTATGGAGTCAGTGAAGGGTTAGTTTTTGTCTCTTGCTAATTGTTCAAGTGATTCATGTGTGTATACCTCTGTAGAATGTTCAAACACTACCTTATATACATATCAAAATGTAAGAGCCCCTCTTCCTCTCCTCTCCCCCAGTACCAACCACGGGCGCTCTCCATAGGGGAGTAACCACTCCCCACAATTCAGTGCATGTCCTTCCACCCCTTCTGTGCTGTTGTAGATGGATAGATAGATGATTGACCTATAGATGATAGATGCATGCATGCATGCATACTTACATAGATGCATACTTACATAGATGATAGACAGGCAGCAGATGTGTACAAAGATGCCTTGTGTGTTGCATAAATGGGACCATAATGTACATGTTATTCTGCACTTTGCTTTTTTCTTTTAACAGTGATTATGGGTCTATCACTCACCACTTTTAGTGGGGCTATTTTTAAGTATGAATAAACCATGATTTATTTAATTACTTTCTTGTAACAGACACTTCATTTTTCCCCAATTTTTTTCTACCACAAACAATGCAAGCATTTTTGTCTACAGAGTGTTTCTTTGAGATAGATGCCTAGAAGCAGAACTGGGGAAAACGGTAGTGGATGTGTATTTTTAATTTTTATGCGCACGCCCAAGTTCCCTTCCCAAACGTTTCATTCGTGTGTATTTCCATCAGTGTGTGATAGCACCTGTTCCCCTGCATCCTTGCTCAGACATAATAATATCAGTCATTTTAGGTTTTGCTAGTTGGAGAGTAAAAAAAAAAATAGTATTTCGTTATTGTCTTATTTTGCATTTCCCTGGCGGCTAGAGGAATTGAGTGTCTCGCAGCCTTTGTCCGTTGGTTAGTTGACTTTCTCTTACGCTTTGGAGGAGTTCCTCTGTCCCCTGGATATTGGCCTTTGTCTTGGGATATGTAGCAGGTGTTGTCTTCCAGTCTGTCACTTGTTTTCATTTTCTCTCGAGATTTTTAGAAGAATCCTAGGGAGTTGTTTTTCTCTAATTTTTAAAAGTTGCGTTGCTTAAGATTGGATTGTCTGCTCTTTTTTTGAAATTGTTATTAGGAGTCACGCCTCACCATAACCCTGCCCCAAGAAAATATCCAAGGAAGCCTCGGTCACATACACAGATCTCACTACAACAGATGTGGGTCAGGACTGGGCATGGTGACTCCAGGGCAGCTGTCCTATAGCCACTCGATGAATAAATGACTCCTGCATACAGATGCTTAAATCTTCTACCAGACAACAAGTCTCCTGATTTTACTGCTGAAAATGTGAGCTTTGTGATGAGGTAAAGACTGATTTTATTCATTTAATCTTTATTGAAGACATCTTTAATGATGCCTGAATATTTTTAAACTTTAATTGTGTTTTGCAAAACTTATTAACACATGTTGAGATGATTTTGAAGTCTAGAAAACCTCCTAATAAATCATTGAGATGTAGTGTCTAGCACCTCATTAGCAAATACTAGGGTCCTTGAGGACACTCCCTTCTGTTGGAAGACAAAAGTAAATAATTAAGGAATGACTACAGAAAATGGGTGATGTACCTAATTTAACAGACAAGGAACATCAGAGATATAAAGTTTATTAATCGTCTGCATCAATCATCTAAAGCAAGACCAGGTTGATGTTTAAGGTTATGAAACAATGTATTCCTATAAAAATAGGGGTCGGGGGTGCCATGAAGAGGAATCATGAGAATTTAGCTTTACTTCAGCCCCAAGAAACAACGAAAACAAAACCTTTAACTCCCAGAACAGAGGTGACATCTAATGCAAAAAGGGGTCCAACCCTAGGAGGCCAGATGCTGTATCCTCAGGGGCAGAGCTGAATCAGGGGTGCCTTTGCCCTAACAGCGGCTAACCAGGGTGTGGTGGTGACTGCCTAGGTGGTCTCAAGAAGACAGTGGTGGCAATGCCTTCCTGCTATTGCCCTGGAAGGAGAGGGTGGATTTCAGAGGAGTGAGTTCAGAGTCAGCTTTGACTCAAGGTGCTGCCAAAGCCACAAAGCTCTTCAAATGCTGCAGAAGAACCCAAGAATGCCGATCCGAAACAAGAGAAATCCACTGAACAGAAGGATTTGGTGGGGAGGGAAAAAGCGCCTTTGGCAGCAGTCTGCCAATAGGATGTTGGCCACCTTTACGTTAGAATTCTGGGTAACAAGTAGTAAGGATTACTTTATAAAGATTAATATCCCCACACTCCCACTCAGAAACCTCTGAGGTTTACTCATCGCCAAACAAAAATGTTCATGCCCCTTAATCTAGCATTCAAAAATTCTTTCTCCATGTCGATATAATGATATTAACATTCACATACTTATATGGGAGATTGAGTGGCTTGTTTTAAAAAGGGGAGAGAGAGATGAAAATAATCATTATATATATATATATATATATATATATATCTGCTTTAGACTGCATCCAGGATTTTGTGTCCATGATAGTCTACAGAATGGTTTTATCACAATATTTTCTATTATTTTCTAGTTGACGGTATTTACTTTATTTCCATTTTTCTGCCATATAAAACATGCGGCACTAAACACCCATGCACATATATTTTTATATACTGGTGCTTTTACTTCTATGGAAACTCTTTCTCTAAAGGACCAGATAGTAAATATTTTAGGCTTTGTGGGCTTTAAATGGTCTTAGTTGCATATTCTTCTTCTTCTTTTACAGCCCTATAAAAATGTAAAAACCATTCTTAGCTCACAGTCCAAAGCCATACAAAAACAGACCGCAGGACAGAATGGCCTGCCAGCCCCAATTTGCCAGTCCTTGGAATAGAGTCATAGGAGTAGGATTTCTTCCTAAGTGTATTATAATTTTTGCTGCTTTTGTGAATGGAATATTTTTCTATTTCCTGAGATAGAAAAAAATAACTATTTTTAAAAAATATTTTCCTGCTCAGCTGGTGTGGCTCAGTGGTTGAGCATCCACCTATGAACCAGGAGGTCATGGTTTGATTCCCAGTCAGGTCATATGTCCGGGTTGCAGGCTTGATCCCCAGGGAAGGGCGTGCAGGAGGCAGCCGATCAATGATTCTCTCTCATCATTGATGTTTCTCTCTCTCCCTCTCCCTTCCTCTCTGAAATCAATAAATAAGTATTAAAATATTTTTTTCCTTGTACAAAGTTATCTTACCAAATTCTCTTGTTAGTTTTAATGGTCTTTTTCTTGCTCTAGTTTCTTGAGTTTTCTAGAAATACAGTTATATTCATCACAAAAGAAAAATCTTCTCCTAGTGTTGACACTTAGTGGGGGTTTTTCTTGTCCTATTACACTCACTGAATCACTACTAGCTAATACTGGTAACACCCTGTCCTTTCTTGTTCTTGGGTCTAATGAAAATGGCTTATGGTCACACCATTTAGGATGTGTGATCACATGAGCAAAAGTACTGCCAGGCATCACCAGGTTCGGGCTGTGGAACTTCTGTTGTGTGAACTGGGTGTGGGCGGGTCTGCATTGCTCTCGAGGCAGGAGAGGCCATGGAGAGACTCAGTGTTTGAGAACCAGCTGTTCGGCGGGATCACAGGGGCACAGATGTCTGAGGTTGGATGAGGGATGAAGTACAAATAGAATCGGCCCGTGAGCTGGGTGAAGGACAGAGATTGAGTCTGCCTGATGATGAGAAAGGGAAATAAAGAAAATATTATGGATGTAACTTTCAGCCCTGGCTGTACTCATGGCCAGTGAGATGGACACATTCCAGTTCTGGGCAAGTGGAGTCATCACACTCCATCCTGTCTCTCCTCCGAAGACAACTATGAGCACATGGACAGCAAATGAGAACCCAGAGAGCGATCGGTAGCAGCGGCTTCAGGAAGGAGACAGGAATTCAAAGTCCCACCAGGTTGGGACGCCGCCGGGAAATCTTCCGACAGCAGTGACAAGCTGCAGCCACCAAACAGAAGTCTGGAACTCTGATGGAGGAGATCCCTCCATTCTCACCGGAGAGACTGTGGTACCAAAAAATGGGCAGACTCCTCACTGCTTTCCTCTCTGTCCTCCCACCACTCGGCCCAGGTGCAGACATAGTCATGGGAATTACATGGCAGGATGGAGGCGTCCAGGAGTGGGGCTTTAGTCGTAATGTGTCAGGTAGGTCACAGAGGGGAAGGAAATCAAGACAATGATTCCATAAAGCTGTTTACATAAACTCCTGTGCTCACTTTCAAACTGAGCATGCATGGATCTAGAGAGCATACCAAAGGCTTGGACAATCCTGCTACAGGTAGACTAGCACCCAGGTCCCGTGCTGGCCACTGGGCAGCACACACCGGGGATGAAATTGACTAGCACTGAAAAGCCTCTGAGAACAGAGCTGACATGGAGTCAGAGCCCACAGAAGGCTTATTGGAATTTGTGACCAGAACCTAAGCAGATTGACTGTCTGCTGAAATAAACAAATCTAAATAAGTAGTCTTAGAATTTAAACAAGACCCTGAAAATGTTCAGGATGTGACCCAAAATTATGTGTCATATAAGAAGAACCAAGAAAATCTCAACCCACAAAGGGAAAGACAATCAGGAGATTCCAACCCCTACATGATTCAGGGTTAGAATCACCAGACAGAGACAAAGCAGCTCCTAAATTATGCTTTGAGAATGAAGAAAGACCCTCTTGAAATAAACTGAAAGGTAGAAAGTATCAAAATATCAAAAATGTAAAGAAGAACCAAATGGAAAATTAAAACCAAAAAATAAAATAGCAAATGGACTCACAAAAAGAATGAAGATGACAAAGGGAAGAGTTAGTGACCTTAGAGAACAAGAGCAAGTATCTCATCTGAACAACGAAGGGAAAAATATTGTTTTAATGAACATGTCAGTTAACTGTTATTGAGAAGAGAATCTGAGGGCTCTGGGTAGATTTAGTAGATGTGAGGGGTGCAGGGGGTGGGGTGCTAAAGCCAAAAGTGATGTGTTGTAGATTTTGTGGGATTTGGATAAGCAGAGAAGATAGTTTAAGGGGTTAGAATTAAGGGAAAGAAGACAAATGAGCTGGCATCTTGAGGGGAAGGACGAATCAAAGAAATAATTTGAGAGAGACTTTTGCAAGTCTAGCTCCACTGGGACAGATTTGGAGACATGTTATCAGAGATGATTATCTCTATATAATCTCCCCTTGTATGGTCAACTCAGCAAAATCTGTGGGTTTCTTAAACATGCCTCGGGAAATGTCCTGATCTCCGTCCCTCTTTAGACTATTTGCTTATTTTTTAGTCTCTCTCCACACAGCAGTATCTCAACAAGCTCCCCCCGGCCAGGGCTGCCTTTCCCTGACTTCCTAAATGGCTGCAGGATGTGCCTGGCACAGCACAGTGAGGAACAGGCGGAGCGACCCGGCTAAGGAGGATGCACTGTTTGGATTGTTCTAGGAATGGCTCGAGTCCCTCATGCCCCAGATGGAGTCTACCTCTGCCAGGGTTGGTCCAAGTGGCATTTGCCATCATAGCAACACATCGTCACTTCCCACTGCACCAAGGGAAAGCTGATCTTCACGAAAGAGAGTTAAGGAGCTTCTGATGTCAGAGCTTCATTTCCAAGGGGTCACCCCAAAAAGGGAAGGTGATGCAGCAAGAAAGAGTAGCTCACCCCAGCCTGTAGAATATGAGCCAAGGTCTGGGCAATGTGTTTTTCTATTAAAATGTTGTCAGTAGGAAATTAGGAGCTACTGTAGTCATTCCCATTCACTGGACAATAAACCTGGTCCTCAAAATGCCAGCCATGCCGGTACGAAATCAGGCGGTGGACTGGCTAGAATATTCCATTTCCTCTGCCTCTCTCTTTGCTGAGTTGGTTGCCAGAGAATTATTTGTGTTTGTACAAGACTATATTAACTAAAGAGGTAGTAATCTTTTCAAACAAGGAGGATGAAGAACAGATGCTGTCAGACTCCACTCACACCCCTCTTCGTACCGTGTGTGAGCACGCTAGCGCCACTCCATCTGCGAGCACCTTCACTCTTCCTGAGGGATGCGCCTGGGACAAGCCAGTGCTAGGGAGTTAACGCGCCCCAGGAGGCCTCAACCAACCACTGTTGGAAGTTGGTGTTCACATACCTACCTCTCTCACCCCCGGGATGGATAACTCAGAGGTATGTGTCCTACCCTGTCCCCCCAATGGGACTGAGTTCCTGTTGCCCATGTAGCTGCTTTCCTTTCCTGAATCACACCTCCACTTTCTTATCAGTTTATTCAAAGGAACCACTTGTACTAGGGTCTGTTCCTGGGAGAACCACCCTGAGAAAGGTAGAGGGCCATGGTAGCTCAGACATGACGACAGGGACTGGGCCTGGATCATTGGGGTAGGGTCTGAGCCAACTGAAGTGAGTTAGAACCTGCTGGAAGGCCTCTGGCTCTTGGGCAGCTTCCAAAAGTTGCTGTCCATCCTGATAATGTCACACAGTTAGGAATTCAGGATGCTGTGTTGGCCATCCAGACAATTAGTTGTTCTTTTCTTGCTGTTTATGCAAGATCTTAGCTCACCCGTCATTCATCCCTTGTATTAACATAGTTGGTGATTTCCTAAGACTCAGGTAAAAACCACCAATTCCACTAAACGCCTCCTCGCTGCTAAAATAACAACCCACAAAGGCTCCTTGGCATTAGTCCGCTGACACGTAATCCAGGGCAGCAGACTTCTGCAGTTCTGTGGTACAGAAAATCATTACCTCGCGCGGATCGTCTCCGGCAGACAACATCCCAAAGGCCCCCGAGCGAAGTTCTCTCCAGAAACCACACGTCACACGTCTTCACCCGTCACTGGAACTGACTCTGAAGAGAAAGGAGTATAAATATCCATCACCATGAAGCAGGAGGCGGGTCTGCTTCCAGTGGCCGGTCAGCATCAAGATCCTTGTGAACGAACCTGCACGGCTTCATTAACGTGCCCCCATCGCCCTGGCCCCTCCTGCCACACGCACACACGAGTCCTCCCAAGCAAGAGTTGTTTTCCGCCGAGGCCTTTCGCAACAGGGAACAGTCTTTGGATTCCTCTGTTCATTCCTTGGCCGCTTCTCGGACCCCCCGATGCTGACCGAATCCAGATCAGGTGTGTTTACTTTGGAACCCACGAGGCCTGGCCAGTGTGGCCAGCGCAGAGCTGTCTGCAAAATATTAGCTTTTGATATTTTAAGAAGGGTGAAAAAGAACAAATTTAACCAGATTTCATGTCTTCAGCAGTTTGTAGCTCGGATTGGCATCGGTTAGGAATATGAGCGCCCAGGCCGTGTCTGAAGGAATGCTGTCCTGTTCCTGCCTTGCCCCCGCCCGCTCAGCCGCCCGTTCTTGTTCCCGGGGCAGGAGCAGCACCTCGGAAACTTCTCCCACTGAGTCTCGGCAGCCTAGGCCCCGCCAGCCTGTGACAGCCAGGCAGGGGTGCACCTCCTTTTTATTCCCAAATTATTATGGCCCAAGTCCCTACTGGCGTTACTGCTAAAAATCCATCCACTCATCTCAAAACTAGTCCCAGATCGTTCCTGAGAGGGTCTCCAAGGATGACCGTTTGAGTGCTCTGCTGTGTGCCCCTGGGGGTCCTCCCTGCCTCCCTCGCCTCCCTCTGGGGGGCCGTTCTCTGGGCTCACTGTCCTCTGATGCGGGCAGTGTTGGGCCGCGGGTCCAGCCTTGGGCCCTGCTTCCCTGGCTGCCGCATCCAACGAGGCCAGGCCGACTCTTATAAGACTTTACCGGGGGCTTGGGGCTGATGGAAATGCTCCTGGGAAAGTAGGTGAAAACCAGTCTGGAAGTAGGGCTCTTGGAGGGCTTGACCCAGCGGCTCTGGGGCCTCTTTCTCGGTGGCCTCCATGTCCCCTCAGCAGGCGCTTCAAGCAGCCACCTGCTTTGGCCTCCAGGACCAACTGCCTCTTCACACAGTCACTCCCTCCAGGGCACTGTCAGGACTCACAGCCCCGCCGAAGAGTTTGGAGCACTTTGTCCAAACTCTGGGCTATTCAGTCTTAAATGACACAAGCAAGTCACTGACCCAAGTGGGCTGCGCTCAGTGACCAGCCCCTTGCCTTATCTTTCATCAAATGTCATGTTTCTCAATGGGGACTCCCTGGCCTGTTGAGAAGAGCCATTCTTAGCTGCGCAGGACCGGGCGCAGCCCACTAAATACCAGTCGTGCTTTTCCCTGCTACCATGAGCATGACTCAGCACCTGAGTGGGAACCTCCACTCACGTGCAAGGTGCGGACAAGATGAAGGCCTGCGTGTCCATCTCACTGGGGTCTGTCCTCTCCCCCCCAAGTGCTAGAGCAAGTGCTTGGACAAGAGCACACACCCGCCATCTGTATTAGTCATGGCTCCCAGAGAAACAGAACCCATAGGATGTGTGTGTGTGTGTGTGTGTGTGTGTGTGTGTGTGTGTGTGTGTAGACAGGGACAGAGAGAGGAGAGACTGATTTATTTTAAGGAATTCCCTCATGTGATCATGGAGGTTGGCAAGTTCAAATTCTGCAGGACAAGTCTGCGAGCTGAAGGCCAGGGAGGAGTAGATGTTGCAGCTCGAGTCCCAAGGCAATCTGGAGTTTCTTCCTCCTCAGGAGACCTGGGTCTTTCTTCTCTTAGGTCTTCATCTGGTTGGATGAGGGCCATCCACCTTATGGAGGGCCGCCTGCTTTACTCCAAGTCTACTGGCGTCAGTGTTCATCACATCTAAAAGCAGCATCTACACTGGTGTTTGGCCAAACATCTGGACACCATACCTCAGCCAAGTCGACCCATAAAACTAACCATCACACCATTCAGGCACAAACACTGCTCTGTAGGCACAGGGCAATCTACCTGCAGGTTTAGAGCTGGGAGCATTCTCCTTTGTGCGGAACATGGTTCTGCTAAAGAAATACCCGGTCTGTGTTTCTGAACCCAGAGCACCTAACTCTTAGCCTGAAGCACCTGCATTTGGGTCATGTTCATTTTCAGAGCTTCCCAAACAATGGTCGAGCTTAACCTTCCACATACAGACCTCAAATGGTTCATTGAATTAGCAAAGTATCTCAAACAGAACTGTGTTTGCCTCAGAGATAATATCCAGACTCTCCCATGGAAGGCGGAAGCTGCTCCTAATTATGAAGCTTTTCATCTTCCCAAGTTCAAAGAGTGGCGTCTGCTCTCCTCTGGCACCTGTCAGACCCCGGAGCAGCCCGTGGCCAGTTAGTCCATGAGCTGAACAGAAAGCAGTCGGTGCTGAAACGAGAATTCTCCACAATCGCTGTGCCCTCGACGCCACTGTCACGTCTCCTAATTGACAGAGTGCAGTTGTCCATCCACCCCCAGCCACAGGGGACCTCAGCATCCCTGTGATAGGAAAATCCGTAACTAAAAACTAAGACTTTTTGTGAGAAAGAAAAAAAAACATTGCATTTCCAAGTAAATCTATGAAAGACCCTACAAATATTTTATATGCACCAAAGCAAAACACTAAAGGACATACAATAACAACTAATTCATCTTTAATTTGTCACAATGGGTTATGTATATTTAACTTCCATTTGCCATCCCTTATACACT